>NW_016816060.1:156694-160665 GCF_001698545.2 Rhinopithecus bieti
TAAGTTACAGTTAACTGAAATTAAAACATCTCTTTGGAAGACACTGCAAAGAGAATGAAGAGACCCAGTGTCAAACCCATTAAGCTTTCCATCACCAAGAATCAACATTAAAGTTTGCAAATTTTGGTCTGCTGATCCCTGGATAAAGTTGAGTCTGTGTCAAAACAATCTAACTGTAATCCCCTCACTGAAGAGGATGGGGGTGGGGATAAGGTGCTGAGATGACCGTTTTTAGTTACAAGAAACTAAAATTAAAAAATAATTTATGCTTCTCATTTAAAACAAAGTTTCAGAGTATTCGGAAGGATACAAAGTGAAAGCAAACTAGAAATTTCTGCCTGTGTGGTATAATCTCACTCTCCACTGATAACTAGAATTTTCATAATTTTGTTTCTTGGTTACTTTTATAGGATTGTTTGAGTTTAAAACTCTGTGTATTTCTAATTAAAATACAAAACCAAATAAAATAATGTTATAGATCCTGTAGGAAATTTGCTTTTCTATCCACCAATATATCTAACTATAGCAGTACATCGAGAATAATTATTTTAAATCAAATATTTAATCACCTGTTGATGGAGATTTGTTGTCTTACTGTTTGCTTTTCTCTGATAGAGGCAACCATTATTCAATGTGCACACTTTCTGCAATTGTAGAAAGTACAGCTTTGTGAATTCATAGAATTGGAATGAGTAGATTAAAAGACACTTTCATTTTGAATATATGTAAGCACTGATGCACTCCTCTCCCAAGTGAACAAGCATAGGTCTACTTCCACTCTATTGCCAACATTAGCATTATCAATGTCTTAATCTTCACAGTGTTATAGGGAACATAATGGTTTCTTTGCTTTATTAATTTGTATTTATGATTTTGTTCATGTTTGTTCAACATCTGATTATCTTGCTCTTCTTGGTTTGACATTTTATGTCTCTACAATCTGTCCATGGTTTTCTGCATTTTTCAGTTTTGTTTTATTTGAATTGATTTGTAAGAGCTTTTTAACAATATTGAAATGTCTTCATTTTAGTCCTGATTATGCCTCCATATTATTGCTACTATTTTCCAGTGTATTATTTCTCTTTATTTTATGCCATATGTAAATTTTTAATTTTCATGTAGTGAGATTGATATGTCTCCTTATTGCTTCCAGGTTTTGTGTCATGCTTGGGAAGGACTTTTACAGATTTATTTTGAAAGCTATAACCAGACAAAGCCGCTCATTCTTGTGATCTCAACACTTTGGGAGGCCCAGGCGGGAGGATCAGTTGAGGCCATGAGTTAGAGATGAGCCTGGGCAGGCAACATAGGAAAATCAAGCATCTAAGAAAAAAATAAAATAAAATCTGTGAGTGGTGGATGGTGGTAAATGGCTGAGTGTTTTCAACATATAGAAAAGTTGAAAAAATTCTAGTCAACACTTATGTACCTACCACCTAGATTTCACTATGACATTTGTATTATATATGCTTAATCATTTTTATTTTCTCAGGCAAATTAAGGAGATAGATCAAGGTTTTCAGGAGCAGCTTGGAGGTACAGAGTAGCTCATGTGGGTAAGGGAAGAACAGCTCTTCAAAGTGGTTTGGACTGATTACCTGTACTGAGGCCCACCTGTGTTTGGGATCACCTGAAATTGAGAGAGACAAAACCACATGCTTCTCTTCTAGCTCTGGGGAGGAATTTTAAGGGTCTCTTTCTGCTGCCCCTTTCAGTGAGGGTGGAAAGATGGAGAAGCTCAGGAAGTGGAGCTTTGCAGAGCATAATACATTTTCCTTGAGAAGGGCAGCTTATTTAATTGAGGATTCTGTGGTTCTCCTGTGTAGTAAAGGTAAGTAGAGGAGAGGGTGGGTGGCTGGTAAAGTAGGGAGAAAGGTAGGGTTGAGTTGTAGTCGCAGTGATCAAAAACGATATCTGGAGAGACTGGCAGGTATAAGAATAAAGATGGTCCAGGAGTGCAGAATTGCAGAATGAGGTTTCAGGTGGAGATTGGAAATCAAAGGCAGGGTGCTGCCATTGGATGGAGCCAAGTAAATTAGCAAGAGTAAAGACCCCTGGGGTGAAGGAGTCACCAGGGCCCCTAGGGTCATCCAAGTGTCCATTTGAGCTCATCACTGGGAAGGCTATGAAGAGGATGAAGAGTGACAGGGAGTTTGTGCTGGCAAGTGGGATTCTATCTACCCCTTTAAGAAATCTTATTTCTTTTCCAAGTGTGTGTCTTAGACCAGACAGTCTAAGATGTACAGCAGTATTTCAAACATATATCTAAAACTGCTGTTGCCAGATGTTAAAAGTAGGAAGTCTTCCCCCTAGTGCCTACTCTTGCTTAGAGCTTCTCAATGAGACTTGGAGGTTTAAGTCTAAGGGCACCCACTGTAAAATTTTCTATAGCATTTCTGGAAATAGGGCTTGCCTCAGCTATAAAAAAGAAGGTTGAATGCACAGATCTTTGAGATGATAAGATTATGTTTAGACTAACAACTTCATCTTCAAGATAGGTGACTAGATTTCTGTTTATTCAGCTGAAAGCATCTGAAGTCTTTGAGGAAGATTATCATTCTCATAAAAAACATCATGCCTTTATTTCCTCACCTGTAGTATCAATCCCCTTCTTTCCCTGATAAAACCATAGTGTCATTAAGATACAGCTTGACTGTCAACCCTGCGATAACCTCCCTGACTCCCATTGAGTTAGTCACTTAGGTCTCATTCCTGCATGCAGGCTTTACTTACCTCAGTTATAAAATTATCCTATCTTACTGTGATTCTTTCTTCCTGATTACACTGTGAGATATTCAGAGATGAGGGCTACATCTGTCTACAATTTTATATCCAGTTCCCAGTATGCTGCTTGATATGAGAGGTAGGTAGTAAATTCTTGCTCTGTGAAGACAGGTGGAAGGTTGACTCATTCATTTACAAGTTCATATGAGCTTGATAAGTCATATGACTCCCAATGATTTGGCACCACCAATAAAAACCATGGATGTTTTATTCTTTTGGAGTTTTATTACTGAATGGACATTTTATTTATTTTTCCTGAAGAACTTACCAGATTTTGTTAAGGGGCCAGGTGTGGTGGCTCTTGCCTGTAGTTTTAGTACTTTGAAAAGCTGAGATGGTGATCTCATTTGAGCCCAGAGGTGCAATACTGGCCTGGTCAGCACAGCACAACCCCATCTCCACAAAAAAATTAGCTGAACTTGGTGGTGTGTTTTTGTAGTCTCAGTTACTCATAAGGCTGAGGTAGGGGGATCACTTGAGTCTGTGAAGCAGAGGTTGCAGTTGTCCAAAATCAAAACATTGCCCTCAAGCCTGGGTAGCAGAGCAGAACCCAGTCTCAAAAAATAAATAAATGGATAAATAAATAAAATTACATAAATGCCTCAGAGATGTTAATAAAGTAGCATAAATTATGCGAGGGATGTTGAAAATATGTGGAAATGTAGTTTACCAGAAACTGAGAGAGTAAATATTTATGCACCTGGAATGACTAGTTGAGGAATATATTAAAGTGGTTTTTTTTTTTTTGAGATGCAGTTTTAATATCTTGCCCAGGCTGCAGTGCAATGGCACTACCTCAGCTCACTGGAACCTCTGACTCCCAGGTTCAAGTGATTCTCCTGCCTCAGCCTCCCAAGTAGCTTAGATGAGAGGTGCCCAACACCATACCCAGTTAATTTTTGTAATTTCTGTAGAGATTTGATTTCTCCATATTGAGCAGGTTGGTCTGAAACTTTTGATCTCAGGTGATCGGCCGCTTTTGACCTCAGGTGATCTGCCAAATGGTTAGGATTACAGGAGTGAATCACCATGCCCAGCTGAGTTGAAATTATTTGACGGTGAAATAGTTATTCTCAATTTCTGTACTTGGTTTTTGGAATTTAGGAAGCAGTATATATATTTCAATTTGTTATGCTTTCATTATCTTGCTTGCTAAAACTTAATGCCTTTTTTTTTTTTTTTTTTTT
>NW_016816060.1:162995-165930 GCF_001698545.2 Rhinopithecus bieti
ATACACTGAGGACTTCTGGCTCTTTTCTTCCACTTCCCAGTAGTAATTGACATGTAGCAGTTTTAGTCTGTTGAACTAAAACCATGTCACGTGATGTTTTTCCTAAATTTGTTATTCAGCTATTATAGTTTAATTACTATATTATTATTATTATTATTATTATTATTATTATTTTGCTAATTTCAGAACCCAGAAACTGAGGGAAGAAGAAATTAAGAGCATGAGTGAGAACTTAGAAGATGGCAGCAGAATACAAAGTGTCTTGCAGAGACCTATGACTGAAAGCTAAAAAACAAACTTTGAAAGTAATGGTTTGGCACATTTGAAGAAGTAATATGTCGAAATTACATTGGTAGAAACATAAAAAGAAACTAAGGAAGTAGTCTATGATTCACATCTTATGCAAAGTTTAGTGTTTGAAAAAAATACATATGTTTTTATCAATAGCCAATACTTTCCTGCATTTGAGTTAGGTTAGTTTTTAAAGGTAAGGTATAGAAAAGCACATCCTCTGTTCTTATTCATGGCCTCTTGAACATTTATCGAGGGTTGCGATTTGCTTTAGATTTCAGAGCACGTTGTGACTTGCTCAGGTTGCATAGTTCATAAGCAGTAAAGTTTCAATTATAATCACTTTTAGTTACCTTTTCCTCTACCCCACTCATCTTGCCCCAAAGATGGGAATATTTCAGAATGTAGAGATTATACTTAGTGATCAGACTAAGTATGTCAGTGAACTAAGTTTGTCAGTGAACATGTGTCTTGTATTCCTTCATGATTCCACAAAGCCAGAATCAAAAGAAAAGAGAATAAATTAACTACATGAGGCTAATGTTGATACAGGGAAAGAAAAATATGGACAATTATGGTTACTTTGGCTTTTCTTTGCTATGACCTTGTGAATCAGTGAGCAGTACCTCCATACTAAGGCATTAAGCCCGTGTGGTAACTTTTCAGTGGGTTCGAAAGCATCTGACACACAAAAAATGCTCAGTTAATATTTGCTGTTAATATGTCATGAGGAAATGAGTCAACTCAGGTGCTCTAGGCATTTATTTGGTCTCTTTTTATTGCCTTCCTCATAATTTATCATCAATATTCCATTACACAGAAGTTGCAAAGGTTTCTTGAGGTTATTGTATAAACAAATTCTGCTTTTTAAGAAAGAACAGTTTTTTATTATAGATTCTGAATTTCCAATATATTCTCAATATATTTTCATAAATCTGTGGTTGTCAAGAAGTTGGCAGCACATTATTGCCTCTAGTGCATATTACTACATAGCTAACATGAAATCTCTGCAGTTACTGAATTTTTAGGAATACATGTATTAAAGTATGTTTGCTAATCTTATATAGTTATGGAGCTAGTGAACTATTTATTGTCATTGTGACAGCTTCCATGACCTGCATGGTGTCTTTCTGGCTTTGGGAATTCTTGTATGACGTTGGCAAATGTTGGAGTTTGGTGACTGTTCACCACAGAAGTGATTCTCTATCCCTTTGGAATCCAAAGGCAGCTTGTAAAGGCTGCGACAGAAAAGTAAAAATGTGAACATGTGCCTTTGGGTATTGCTAATTCAGATATAATGCTTTTAGCACCTGGTTTCCCAGACTGTGCTTGGTCCCTGGGCACAAAAGTCCTTACATTAGTTTGGGCTGAGCAGATAGTACAGCTGGGTTGAAAGTGACTGTCTATCATTTGGGATTGAGTCTATTCTGTGCTGTGTAAATTTAATTTTCTTTCTTGCTCTTTGGGTCAGTTGAGACCAACAGAAAGTGATGCTTTCAGTAACCTTGTGACAACACAACCCTCCATTTTATATGATTGTACTTTACAGCATCAAGGCAGGGTTTTACTGGACATTTTATGTTTGAAAGTCATATCCCTGGCTTTAGTACTGAGGGCCTTTGAAGCTCACACAGTGTTGTGTTCAGTGCCCGCAGGTGCACTTGTACCATAGATAAGCTCCTGCATTGATAACCATCTTTCTGCAAAGAGAACGGAGAAATTTATATTTAGTCATTCTGACTCTCAGTTATCAGCCTAAAGTAACAGATGACTACATCATTAGAACTAATCGAGCAATTGAAGAGAAAAGAATAAGGGTGATGTTGGGGGCGTGTAAGAAGCCATAGTTTTCAATTTTGATAGAAGTTAATAGCTTCCTAATTTGGGTCTGTTTTATATTCTAAAATATTAGTTTATGCTTCCTTGTCTCCTCAATGGGGAGAGACTTTTTTTTTGTCATATTTTGATCATATTCTCTTGTAATTTTAATTATGTAAAATTAAAAAATTGTCTTCCCTGCCTTTGGAGAACCCATAATTTTAATATTTTATAAAGAGAAAGTTCAGTGATTTTCTTATTAAATTTTGTTTTAATATATTTTGATAAATCTGTAATTATCAAGAAGTTGACAGCAACACATTGCCTCTGGTACATATTATTTTAACCATGAGACAACTTCTTCTTCACTTACGGAAAACTTATCTGTCTCCAGTGACGCAGCTTCTTATTTTGTTGACTTCTAATATATGTTTTATTTATAATATTTTTACTTTGTGTATAACCTCCAGAATTCTTGTATATATTTTCCTTGAGACTGGAAGATGAGTAATTTCTCCATCTTCAGGTATTTTACTTTTCAATATATTTCTAGGAAATTGCCTGTAACGAGGTGTGAAATTTTGGTGGAATTTTCAAATAGATTCTTGGGAAAATATCAAGGGTGGTTATTTGATTTTGTCTGTGCACCCAGTGTGTGGTTTCCCTTTTACTATTCTCTTGTGGAGAGTAACACTTCTTTCATACATTAGAACCATTGTCTATGTAACAAATCATGCTTTGATAATGTATCTACATAGATTCAAGTTAAATAAAATAAAACTGATAAAATAATACGGACAATACAATAACAATATTGCCTTTTACG
>NW_016816061.1:0-1940 GCF_001698545.2 Rhinopithecus bieti
AAGATAGACTGCTAGCCAGATGAATAAACAAGAAAAGAGAGAAAATCAAAGAGACACAATAAAAAATGATAAAGGGGATATCACCACTGATCCCATAGAAATACAAACTATCATCAGAGAATACTATAAACACCCATATGCAAATAAACTGGAAAACCTAGAAGAAATGGATAAATTCCTGGACACACACACCCTCCCAAGACGAAGTCCAATTCCTGAATAGACCAATAACAAGTTCTGAAATTGAGGCGGTAATTAATAGCCTACCAACCAAAAAAAAAGCCCAGGACCAGACAGATTCACAGCTGAATTCTACCAGAGGTACAAAGAGGAGCTGGTACAATTCCTTTTGAAACTATTCCAAACAATAGAAAAAGAGGGACTCCTCTCTAACTCATTTTATGAGGCCAGCATCATCCTGATACCCAAACCTGGCAGACACACAAGAAAAAAAGAAAATTTCCTTGACGAACATCAATGTGAAAATCCTCAATAAAATGCTGGCAAACTGAATCCAGCAGCACGTCAAAAAGCTTATCCACCATGATCAAGTCAGCTTCATCCCTGAGATGCAAGGCTTGTTCAGCATACGCAAATCAATAAACATAATCCATAACATAAACAGAATCAATGGCAAAAACCACATGATTGTCTCAATAGATGCAGAAAACGCCTTCAATAAAATTCAACACCCCTTCATGCCAAAAACTCTCAATAAACTAGTTATTGATGGAACGTATCTCAAAATAATAAGAGCTATTTATGACAAACCCACAGCTAATATCATACTGAATGGGCAAAAGCTGGATGCATCCCCTTTGAAAACCGTCACAAAACAAGGATGCCCTCTCTCACCACTCATATTCAACAAAGTATTGGAAGTTCTGGCCAGGGCAGTCAGACCAGAGAAAGAAAGAAAGGGTATTCAAATAGGAAGAGAGGAAGTCATATTGTCTCTACAGATGACATGATTGTGTATTTAAAAAACCCCATCATCTCAGCCCAAAATCTCCTGAAGCTGATAAGCAACTTCAGCAAAGTCTCAGGATACAAAATCAATGTGCAAAAATTACAAGCATTCCTATACACTGATAATAGACAAACAGCCAAATCATGAGTGAACTCCCATTCACAATTGCTACAAAGAGAATAAAATACCTAGGAATCCAACTTACAAGGGATGTGAAGAACCTCTTCAAGGAGAACTACAAACTGCTGCTCAAGGAAATAAGAGAAGATACAAACAAATGGAAAAACATTCCATGTTCATGGATAGGAAGAATCAGTATCATGAAAATGGCCATACTGCCTATAGTAATTTATAGATTTGATGCTATCCCCATCAAGCTCCCATTGACTTTCTTCACAGAATTAGAAAAAACTATTTTAAATTTCATATGGAACCAAAAAAGAGCCTACATAGCTAAGACAATCCTAAGCAAAAAGAACAAAGCTGGAGGCATCATGCCACCTGACTTCAAACTATACTACAAGGCTACAGTATACCACACAGTATGGTAGTGGTACCAAAACAGATATCATGGTACTGGTACCAAAACAGATAGACCAGTGGAACAGAGGCCTCAGAAATAATGCCATACTTCTACAACCATCTGATCTTTGACAAACCTGACAAAAACAAGCAATGGGGGAAAGATTCTTTAATAAATGGTGTTGGGAAAACTGGCTAGACATATGTAGAAAATTGAAACTGGATCCCTTCCTTACATCTTATACAAAAATTAACTCAAGATGGATTAAAGACATAAATGTAAGACCTAAAACCATAAAAAACCCTAGAAGAAAACCTAGGCAATACCATTCAAGACGTAGGCATGGGCAAAGACTTCATGACGAAAACACCAAAAGCAATGGCAACAAAAGCCAGATTGACAGATGGCGTCTAATTAAACTAAGAGCTTCTGCATGGCAAAAAAAAA
>NW_016816061.1:5813-7861 GCF_001698545.2 Rhinopithecus bieti
AGCTGGGACTACAGGCGCCGCCACCTCGCCCGGCTAGTTTTTTGTATTTTTTCGTAGAGACAGGGTTTCACCGTGTTAGCCAGGATGGTCTTGATCTCCTGACCTCGTGATCCACCCGTCTCGGCCTCCAAAGTGCTGGGATTACAGGCTTGAGCCACCGTGCCCGGCCTATTACCCAGATTCTTAAAGCTCTTCAAGTTAGATCATAATTTCTTTTAATTTACCTGTCTCAATTTGCACTCCTTTGCTTATTCTCACTTATTCTAACAGCAAGCTACTTGTCTTTTCAACACCCTCACTCCCTTTACAGCTTCAGCAAATGTCTCAAGTTTTATTAAAGGGTAAGTATATTTAAAGCATAATGAAGTGGTTCTCTTGGTGGGATCTTAACATGTACAGTAATTATAAATGAGGTAATTCTGGAGTAAAGAGTAGGGTGTTTATTATGTTCGTTGCATTTTTCCCCCCTTTTTTGTATTGTGCTGCTTTATGTAGCATTTACATCAGGTTGTGGGTTGAGCCTTGGAGCTTAACTCCAGAGTTTATTAACACTTGTTTCTTCACATCTGGACTTGGAACTGCCCTATTTCTTCAAGAGAAGAAGAAAGAGTTAGGCACTGAGAACCCTTGATATGTTTCCTATGTTAATTAAAGGGAGAACTAAAGTTGTAGGCAGCTGAGCAGCAATTATTAACATTCCATCTTCTCTCCCATTCCAGTTCGCATTTGGTCTCTTGCCTACAGTGATTTAAACTGGGCAGCCTGGCTGAGCTAGGACTCAGTAAAGTGTAGTCAGCAGACTAATGTTGGTGCTGGAACTGTTAACAGCCTAGGACAAGATAAGGAAATTTGGTGTAAGCATCTAGACACCTTACAGCAATTTGATAGTGATTTTATGTCAATTGATTCTAATGACGGAAATTTTGTGTTTGGCTTAGGTATGTCTTTTTTTTTAAAAAAACTTCATTTTTCTAGAAATTCCTTTTCATTGTATTTTACAAAAGAATTGGTCTGTGATAGGTTGGAAATTAAAACTGGTTCTTCATCACAGATGAGAAGTACTGGTCTAAGCCATATAAAACAGTTTTGGTTTTAAAATCTTTTCATTTCTGCTTTGATAATTTATTGAAAAAGATACTCTGTAGTGTGCAGAAGTGGCAGATCTCTGTGAATAATTAATCTTGAAAAGTTTTTAAAAATTGGTCACAGAAACAGAAGGGCTACAGTAACAAAGCCCTGTGAAAAGATTACCTTTCCATGGTGAGGGGGTAAAAGACATTCTTCATTTAGAGACACGCAAAGAATTGGCAGCCCCAGCTGTTCAACTTTAGCCATGGATCAGAAACAAATACAGAACCACACAAACAACACAGGGAAGTCTGTTAATTGGTAGAAACAGAATAGTCATTGTAGCAGAAAGCAACTCTTGGAACTTGTCATTCTGTAGTTTAGGCCATTTTTTGAACTGACCAGCCCGTGATGAGTGCCCAAAGAGGTGACCCAGATGCCAGGATCTCAGAACCCTCAAGACCAACAAAAAGACAAACATGAAGACATGTGAATGCCACCAACAGGGTACTTGGGAGGATAACAGCATCAGGCACAGACCTTCCCGGAGAGAGTTGAAGAAGGCCTGATGGCAAATATATTGCCTATTTGAGAATTTATAGCACAGATCAGATTTTGACAAGCAGATAAAACATTAAAGTGTAAAACAAAATAACATTCTTTTTTTAATTTTTTTTTTCTTTTGCTAAGTTCTGAAAGGATAGGAGCAAAATCGCATTCTATAGTGGAAAACTGCTTCATTCTGGTAACTTTGTAACAGAGGTTTATCTTGTAAAAAATGTTTTGGCCTATTTTTTGAAGATAAATGATAGTTTTATTTGTTCTTTCCTAACCTTTATGTTTTACTGCCCCACCCTTTTTTGGGGGGTGTGGGGCAGCTATGGTACTTGGCAGTGACTTCTAGAACAATGCTGTACACAAGTGGTAATGGTGGGCATCCTTGTCTTATTTCCAGTTTGGGGAGGGGAAATTTTTTCCCA
>NW_016816062.1:0-5973 GCF_001698545.2 Rhinopithecus bieti
AAAAGACTATATTATTTTCATTTTGTTGATAATCTTGCTTTGTCATGAAGACAATAAAGATGTGACTGAATTGAATTATCCATATTCCTTTTTAGAAACTGAATAGATGTTTTTAAAAAAATTCAAAAGATCTTCATAGGAATACCGAAATTGGAATATTTGTGACAAATTGTTATTTACAAAACTTTTAATGTCTAAACTGGTGTCATCTGGTGTCTCATAAAGCTGATGCAATGTCCCCTTTGATTCTTCTGATGGTTTGATTGACTATTATCAAAACATCTACATATGTTGCTAACAACAGTATTAGATACTCACAACACAATTTACCACATATCCAGCTACTCATGACTTGAAAGAAACTTGCAAAATGAAAAGACAGAGAGCTGGACAAAGATAAATCGATCTTCACTGAGACTATGGCTAGTAGGACAAAATGTTTTGTTTTAATGAATCCAGCTAATTTGACCATTGAAATGAATTGTCAGTCTAAACAGAAAATCAGAAACATAGGATAAGAAAATTGGATCTTCAGTGAGACTGGGTCGTAGGAAAAAACGTAGAGTTATTGTATGAATATTATTGATTTGATCAATATTTATGTAAGGTACATAATGAAGACCCTTGGTCGCAAGTCCAAATTAACTTGCTTGCCTTTCTTGAATGACTGATATTTAACTATTCATTTCGTTTCTCATTTTGTTGACTCGGGCTGCATCTTTGTAGCCTAAATATCAACATATCCATAGTTGAACACAATTGCAAATAGCAGATTGATAAAATAGCAGATTGCTATTTTAGCAGTTTTATCAGCTGCAATAGCTCATCACAGGAATGATATAGATTGCTGCATGATCAATTAAAATAATAATTCACTAGTATGACTGAACAGGTCATATTTTGCTTCTTTGTCTTTTACTCCATGTATACTTCTAGGAAAACAAAAGCAAAACTGTGTTTGATCTAGAGAAACCTTATAGTGGTTCCTAAAAGAGAAAGGGAGGGGAGAGAGAGAGGAAGAGGAAGAAAGAAGAAGAAAAGTTTGGAAATGCATAGATTTAAAGGTTTAAGGCATCAAAGGACTTATATAACAATCTTAGAATTATTAATCTAAGTACATTAATTCACTTTAATGTGATAATCTGAAAGTCTTCTGAAATTAGTTCTATATGATGAAAAAATTCCTTTTGATTTTACTTCTTCCTCCCTCTCTCCCTTTCTCTCTCTTTCTCCTTTTCCTCTCACCAATTCAGACCACAAAATAAGCAGTATGATTGGTTGACTATTTAAGATGACTCTCATTTTTTTCCACTATATGACTATATAGAGTTGCTCATGAATCATCTTAATGCTGATGTGACATAATGTATAAAATCAGAATAATTTTAAACATTGGCTTCCATTCTTTGTTTCTATGATACTCTAATAGCTTTGTGGGAGATAATTGGATTAAACAGAAAAGAGAGTAAACAAGTATTCAGATATACATTTGTTTTCTCACTAGGTAACTAAATTTAAAAAGAAGACAGAAACCATAAGAGTAAACATTTAGACTTAACGTTGAGCTATGTTACTAGTATGACTTGAAACAGAAAGGATTTAATGAAGTAGAGAAAAAAATACTCTTCTACAACACGACACTTTAATTAACTTCTTTAATTGTGCCCAAAGGGTGTGAAATGATGGGTACCTTTATAAAATCGAAAATATATATATATAAACCAACATAACTGATGATTATAATTACTGCTGATCAGCTCATTTTAATCTATTAA
The DNA here is from genome assembly GCF_001698545.2 of Rhinopithecus bieti. NCBI lineage: Eukaryota > Metazoa > Chordata > Mammalia > Primates > Cercopithecidae > Rhinopithecus > Rhinopithecus bieti. Next base: position 1,776 of record NW_016816062.1, read on the forward strand.
TATTATGTTTTCTTCTGTCCTAGCTGATTAAAGCAGAGGATTAGAAACTACCTCCCTGACAGTCACATGATTTTCCCTAACAAGATAGAAAGCATTTTAGCCTCATCCCTGACCCCTCCATCTAGTCCTTTCTACCTCATAAAGCGTAACAATGTTCAAAAGGAGACAAAGTAGATAGTTTATTAACAGTCACAGTTCATAATGTGACACTGTAGAGACAGGCTTGGGACACAGCTGCTGTACAGGGACACTCAGAGCCCTATAGTACAGTGAATGCAGCTAAAACTCTAGCTAGTACAGTCAAAAATATATTAACACTGGGTGAGAAATTGTTTCTCCATTGACTAAGTAAGCCCCAACACTTAAAAGGACTAAATATGTAATGCAGCATCAATAGCAGTAGGGAAAAAAACTATAATATGTAAGTGTCCTCAGAAGTTTGGATACTGCCTCTTAGCTATAGTGCACAGTTTTAATGACAACCGTCTCATTAGCTGAGCCTTCCTAGACTATTTCAAACATTCATCATCTTATGTGGCTAACAGCATAGTTCATGCAAAATTCGTGGAGGAATGAGGAGAATTAAAAAGGTCTTGCTGCTTAAGGGAGTAAAAAGCAGGTTGTCCTGAGCTCTTCATCTAGTCCTCTACATTTATTAAGGGCAAACCCATTTATCTTTCTACTCATAAATGGAACAGATACAGTATCTCTCCCTCAGGCACCAGGAGCCACTGGGGAAAGCTAGATTAGGCCTTGAGAACTGATGCAACCTAGTGTGGAATGTTACTTCATGGAGCAAGAAGTTAGCAACAGTCTTTGATTCTAAATATTTTTAATCTGGTTTGTCACACACACACAGAGGGAAACAAAAGGCAAAAAGATTGCCGTTGCCAATTCTGCATTGTCTAAGCTGTAAGCACTGTGTCAGGATTTTCACAAATGGACACTCCTAATGCAAGTTACATAGCTGAAAGATTGCTTTTGGGAGGGTACTTGTGAAGGGAACAGTAAACCACAGGGCTGGAAAGAAACAACATTTGATATGTAGAAATGCATTATTTTTATTCAGATGCCAATTAGGCTCTAGCTTCTTGCCACTTTAGTGGTCACTATTATTTTTGATCTGTGGGATAGTTCTATCCTGAGTTCCAAGCAGAGAGTATATTGTTCATCTTGGCCTGTGGTGGCTGGAACATAATAATTTGTCCTAGTATATTTTTAATTTCAGAATTGAAATGTTGGCTTTGCAACAGACTGTCAGAATAATTTATATACATAGTATTAAAAATAAGTGTGTGGTGGTTTTATCAATGTACTCTAAAAGAATAATGAAATTTTCAGATCTGCTCTAATGAATTCTGATGAAGTGAAATGCTTAAGAATGATGTTCTTTGTACGTACTTATTCCCCACTTAAGAAAACAAATAATCAGCCCAAAGAGGCAAAATCTCTGACATGAATCTAGAGACCCTCTGCAAATTAATACTCTTAGCTTCATATACTGAGTCACTATACATGAAAATTTCAGGTTTCTACTTGCTTTTGGATCTCAGGATAATAAGGACAGGATTTTTTGGCTTTTATTATTATTTTTAATCGACACATAATAATGATAGATATTTATGGAGTACAATGTGATATTTCTACACATGTATACAATGTGCAATGATTAAATCAGAGTAATTAGCAGAAAGAAATGATAAATGTTTGAGGATAGTTTTTCTGTTGCTTTTTAAAACTCTTCATCTTCGGTTTTCTTGCCATCCCACTCATTGGCAACATGCATATATTTAGAAGGTATTTTTGAATGTAGTTTGCTAATGTTGAGAACACACAGCCACTGTGTTTTAGTATCGCTATGATACTATAGATGTGACACACTATTTGTTCAAAAAAGCCTTGTTTATAATTATTGCACTTAATATTAAAAATGATGAGCTGTATTACAAAGCCTATTTTTATTCTCTATTGCATTGGTCACTGTTTTTCAGGGTAATCATATGCACACATCTGAAATTCATTTGTGTGTGTGTGTGTGTGTGTGTGTAAGTATGGTTTTTAAAGAGAAAAATGCTTTTGTGGTGTATATTACATGCTGATAAGTTCTACTTCACCATCCCTCTGTAAACGAAGGCATGCTAGGCATTGTGCCATTGTTACATCTCTATCATATCTTAATCTTCACATTTTGATCTTAAGTTTGTATGCATTATATGACCATAATACCCTCTGAAGCTAAATTCCCATTTGAATAACAGCCAAACCAAATATCACCTACTCCCTGCTATACTGCCACCAAAAACAAGAGAGATTGAAGTTTAGTAATGGTCAGCAAGAAAGTAGCTTTTATTTTTCTCTTCAAAAACAGTTATTATTATTATTATTTCTTTGGCTGCTAGGAGGGAGTATTAGCTAGCTTTAGAATCAGCTCTACCTGGGTCATTCACATACTAGTTGTATAAACTAACACGAGTTACACTGTGAATTCCTCACTGTGAATGAAGATAACACCACTTACTTTACAGAATTGTTATACAAGGTGGCAAAATATAATTGCCTGGCACAAGGTAGATGTTCCCGTTCTCTCTGATCATTTTATTCAGAGACATACATTTTCCAAATATTTTTACAAACATTTCTTGGTTGATCTTTACAACAACCCAATGAGGCAGCTAAGCCAAAAATTACTATAGTCAGATAGGAAACTAAGACCCATATAGTCAGTCATCAGGAAAAGTTTGCTAAGAATCCATATGACCTCCTCCAAGACTTGTAATTACTATCAACGTACTATCAAGTATTGGAAGAGAAATCTCTTTGGCCTGAAAATTTCTTTTTTTCAAATACATGTGGAAGTGCATACATACTTATAGATGAAGATCTATGCATATTATTTAGACACATGTTTTTCTCAGCAATTTCTTAAGTTTAAAAAAAATAATGTTTAAGTTTCTTGTATAATGGTCCAACAGTATTAAATTTATGTGAAGTGTTATATGCAAAACATTTTTATTATAAAAGTAAATTCCTGGTGAGGGCAGGCAGAAATCCAAACCAAAATAAAACAAAATTTATAAGCACTCTCCTTTCTGTTTAAACTCAAAGCAGCGTACTAGCAATACATAAAGGTATGGGAAAATACTCAAAGCACCTAAACTTAGCCATGTTTTTTTCAGTGTAGCATGAAAAAGTTGTGAATGCTAAAAAGAAGCTGCACTCTCTGGAACTCTTAAAATCCAGGCCAGTTCTGGAAGCTGCCAGCGTACCATAAGTAGCTGACAGCCTAAACACCCTCAATGCCACCTACTGCTGTTCCCCGGATTACTGCTCAGATTTGATTACTGTCTCCTCCATCCCTAAGGCTATCACTAGCTTTACACATTAAGAATTGTCCCTTTCAGCTAATGGTGACTGTGGGAACAGATAGGAATATGCTACATTGCCAACTCACTGCATGGGTGCTGAGTAACACCAAGAGTATATACCAACAGAGGCATCTGCTAAGAAGAAGGCAGTGTGGTTTCAGACACTCAGGGGGATATGGTCGAGAGACTACATTGTGTTAAAATCAATGGACTAGTGTATCATACTACAAGAATATTATGCTTTATAGGTAATTTTACTAAAATGTAAAGCATTAATTATAGAAAGGTGCTAAAGCAACCTTATGTTTGTCTAACTCGTAATAGTAATTTCTGTGTCTCTAATTGAAGAGAAAGCCTGACTTCTGGCTCCCCTCAAATTTACACCACTGAAAATTAAAAATGGATGAAGATACATACTCTTAAAACACTTCATTTGCACTCATATGACAATGCTTAACTCCAGTATACCTTGAACCACTCACAATGCAGATGTCAGCTTTCCTTAGTAGATCACAATCTCCTGCAATGGCAGGGGAAATTTTTTTTTTGTCCTGAGCCTGGCATGGTGTTTTCTTTTTTTGGACATTATAGATATTTAATAAAGTCTGTACAATTAAGCAAAATAAGTACAAAAAATAAAGAGGAGTGGATTTTCTATCTTGTAGTCATTTATTTTTTGTTGACAGCCAATAACATGTTTTTGTTGTTTGTTTGTTTGTGTGTTTTGAAGAAGAAGAAAAAAGATATGAGGCAATTTTAAATTTTGCCTAAGGTTTTATGGGACAGTGAAAGCAGGGGTAGAAAAGGACTGACAGACAAACAAAACCTTTGTT
>NW_016816062.1:6185-11108 GCF_001698545.2 Rhinopithecus bieti
TCTTTTTTTGGACATTATAGATATTTAATAAAGTCTGTACAATTAAGCAAAATAAGTACAAAAAATAAAGAGGAGTGGATTTTCTATCTTGTAGTCATTTATTTTTTGTTGACAGCCAATAACATGTTTTTGTTGTTTGTTTGTTTGTGTGTTTTGAAGAAGAAGAAAAAAGATATGAGGCAATTTTAAATTTTGCCTAAGGTTTTATGGGACAGTGAAAGCAGGGGTAGAAAAGGACTGACAGACAAACAAAACCTTTGTTGAGATAGTTGCACATGTGGGTTTAGCAAAGGGAAAGAATTCACCATTTATTATCTGTTGTATGTGTTTAAACCCTGTGATATACCAAACATATATATATATGCAATGGTGTTATAATATTCATTTTAAAATGAGGGACAAGATGCTCAGAAAGGCTAGGCACTTTCCCAAGGTCACTCAATTAGTAAAGCGTAGTGCTGAGTAAAAGTCATGGGTCTGATAGTAAAGCCAGTGATTATTTTGGTATTACGCAAACACCTATTCCTCCCTCTTTGTAAACTTTATGTTAAGCTGGGAGCTTAAATCTATTTAGAAAGCAGTCACTATGTAGAAGCAATAGTGGACATGTCCAAAAATAATATATTCATTTACCTTAGAAATAAAATTAGAAGCCTTAACTCAGATTTAAAATTAGAAACATTGAGTAAATGGGGAATGGGTACATAGTAGATGTTTTAGCACACACCTATAATTCTAAATATTAGATAAGCTAAGTCTAGAGAAAAGCTGGAGCTTAGAGATTCATATTGTACCAGTGGAAACTAGGAAACTAGGTTTCTGCATTAAATCTAGCAGCCGTTCCCCAAGAAAGGAGTCCTAAGACACCTAGGAAAGTGTAAACAGGCTCAGGATAAAGGGACACTGTCACTAAGTCAAAAAATCGTAAAGAACTAGTCTCACAAAGCAATTTCCATAGGTTCTACCACCATAATCTTACAAAATATTTTGAGAATTATGATTACTTTTTATTTTTAAGTATATTTAATATACTTTAAACACACATTTAAAAGATTTGCTAAATTCCTAAGACATATTTGCTGTATCACGGTGCATGGTACTTGTGGAAGAACACATCTACTATTTCATAATAAGTCAATGAGTAAAAGAACAATCTTATGTGCACATAGGATTTCATAGCCAACATTGAAGAAAAATATCTCCTTGGTATTCCTACAAACCTCAAAATATTTTGTGACTTTTGAGAATTTCTTAAAGCCTATGTGTGAGATGGGAAAATATTGTACCCATTTACAGAAGAGGAATGAGTGACCCACAACCGATTTGGGACTTTACCCCTACAATGAATCAGTAGAAGAGTCACAAATTTACTGAAGTCTCCAGAAAAACTGTCCACAGGGTCAACCATGTTTGATGTGATTACTACCTGTAATAACAACAAGGTCGTATGTACTTTCCTGATTCCCAGTTCTTTCAGTATTTTATCAATCATAAAAGCATTAAAATTAATGTCTCTAAACTATTTTTGCATTCATAATGTCAATCTTAGCAAAAGCTAGTGAGATGTTATCATAGAAAAGTCATCTAAAGTGAAAAGTCTAATCGCCAAGATAGGTTGCCCAGCATTTTATCTGTATACGTATTACCATTGCCTCCTCTCAGAAGTGGCAGACACATGAACTGTATGACAAACTCAAATGCTGCTTTAGAGGGAAATCTCATTTCCCTCAGGTGGTAGGCTTATTTACTTGTGAGTTTTCTTAAGTGTCTGGAAGAAACTTAGTGTTAACACCAAAAGGAAGAGTCTAGCTTACTTTTAGTTTCTTTTTCCAGGCCCAGTATCAATGAAGGGAATCCAAAAAAGACTACAATGCTATTTTTGATGAGAAGAGTTCCATGCATAGTTCCCTCTTCTTTGTGTCTACCTAATCCTCTTAAAGTTACTAGGTTCCAGGTCAGGGTGGGGGTAAGTGTCTGTGCCTAATGTATTGATTGCCCTCTAGTGGATGGAGTGTAAAGATTTCTTGTTAGCATGTGACGAACCTAAATATGAATCTTGGAATAGTCAAAATGCTGCCTCCATATTTTCAAACGACAAACTTGGCAGCTATTTTTTTTTTCATTGTGCTCTTAGACCACATCTTTAAGTCAATCTATTTCCATATCATACTTCTTGGGTTGCTATCCAAAACAACAGGTATTTTGCAAGTCTACTATGTATAAGCGACTGTGACACAATCTGTGAAGGGTAAAAATAAGTACTGTATAATACATGGTCTCTGTCTGTATAGAGCTCAATTTTATCTCAAATGTGATATGTATAACTGAAAAAAAAACAGCACAAAGTATCTTTTACTGGTATTAAATGAAAACTGCATTCTTTAGATGAGTAAGGCTATTGAGTTTCAAAAGCAAATATCGTCTCACACCCATCCTCCATCACATAACCCTGCCAGATCTTAACACAAGCTTCACAATAGGAGAGAGTAGAACATTAATGGGGTCCTGAGTTGAGGAAGCCATAAAACTGAAGTATTTAATAGCACCGTACTCCATTGATACATTTACACTCTAAAGACTTCTTTAAATGTAAGATTGTTTATTTCCACCTTTGGGGTAATCATAACTGCATGTTTCTCTAGGTAAATGGTAACTTAGAACTTTTAATATGAAAAAAAATTTAGGTAACAGTTTTTAATATATTTAGCACTAATTAAATGAGGGTTGGAGTGGGTCTGGGTAAGGTTGAGTGAGGAACTATATGTATGTCACTTAAGTCAGCAAAACGTATGAATGAAGTTATCCAAATACTTTCCTGTGAAAAGCCTCACAACCTCCTTTTTTCCACCACCCATTCATGACCTGAAAAACCCTTCCTTATTCCTATATCATAGTAATTACATTGTGGAATCATTACTTGTTTACCTCTCTCTCTCTGCCTTACTAGACTCTGAGCTTTCTTCGTATTTTCTCCAAAATTTATAATTACTAAAGGCACAGAGTAAGTGCCAAATTTAATAAAAATATCATTGAATGAATGAATGAAATGTAGTGGAAATTTCAGGCACTTGTGGAGATACTACTGGTTATGGGCACCTAGTAACATGTCTCAAACTTTAATATGTAGAAGACTATCTTGTCTTCCTGGCTGTTTGTTTTATTTGTCTGTTGCAACTATGAACACATAAGTGGGCCTTATGAAATTTAAATCAAAATTGCACTATTTATATTAGCAATTGAAAAAGGACCATATTCTTAGTTTTTCAAAGCAAGCCTAGTAGGAAAAAGAGCCAAATTAAGTTACACAGTAAATTATCTAATGATTGAGCCACATAAAATATGACATTTTTATACAAATTTTTAATTCCCCATAAAACAGTTTCACATTTTTAGCCTGATGAGAAAAACAATATATTCAAAACTAGGAAACTTAAAGGAGTGAAAGTTATGTGTTTTGAAAACTAAGATTTCTTGCTTAAAATATAAAAATAGTTGATGCAGGAGTAAGGAGAGTATCATTGAAGTCCTCATATTTGTGACTAAAAAGAATAAAAGCCCTGTACTAATATTACAACTATTTCATATGAACAAGTTCTAGAAAAAACAATCTTTACTTAGGTGCCTCTGATATCTAAGTGCAAAGAAACAAAAAACAAAAATAACAAAACAACACAAGCAAGAAGATAGAATTTAAAGAAATAAAAAAGAAACAGGGCAACAGAACATGAGAATGATGCTCTAAAAAAATTAAATATACATCTGACTCTTGTTTAGTTCCTAAAATATGTTTTTAATAAGAAAAAATTAAAAGAAGCAACAGAAAGAATGAAAGTAAACAAAATACGTCTATAAAATCCCATTCTCTCTCCTTGTAATAATAAAACAAAAGTTGTCCTAAGGTGTTAAACAATTTTTTAAACATTTGTTATTTATATTACCTTGATTGGGAGCATCACGTGGGCCGGAGGTAGGATGGGAGCATCACGTGGGCCGGAGGTAGGACAAGCAGAAGTGCCTAGAAGCATAAAAATGAGGTGCCTCTGTTCAACCACTGCTCTTCTGTACATCCTCGTGAGAAGGAAAGGAGGTGCCCATTTACTCTTTCTAATTTCAGTAGGTGCAGAGCCATCACTCATAGTCACAATATTCTTCAGAAAAAGAATCAAGATCCAAACTGCCCAAATTTTTGACCACTGTCCTAGAGTTACTGGAGATAGCTAGTTTTTCCCTTACAACAATAAAGTACTAAGAAATAAATACAGGCAAATAAATACTTAATACCAGTTGAAAATTTTTTGAACTCCTACTAGCTTAAGACTAAATGTGAGCATTGACATCCTTTTTTTTTTCTTCTCTAGCTTCAGGACTAGAGTAGAAGCATTTGACTTGCCCATCTTCCTAAGTATTCTTTAAACTTCAGAAAAGCAAAGGCCCTGGTGATCTTGTTCACTGCTATATCTCAGTGCCTAGATAAGTTTTTGGCACATAGTTGGTACATAATAAATATTGGTTGAAGTCAATGGAAAACAAAGACAGTAGCCTCCTACTCTACTTTTTCCTTGGGCCTTCCTTGGCTCTTGCTTAGTCTACTCTAACGCTGGGGTGGGAAGTTAAGAAGACAATTTCTCATATAGGCTCATCTTACATCAGCTCCTCATAAGAGAAAAGAAAGAAGAAGGAAATTCAAAGAAATTCCATAGCAAGAGTCGAGAGAATGCTGATCCCAGTTAAATTCTATTTTAAAAATTCCTTTATTCCATCCATTAGAAGCTACACTTTCTGGTTCTGTTACCCAATTTTATTCTCAAAGGGACAAGGGGCTAGTGAAAAGCTAGAAAACCTTGAGTTCTGTAGAAGTTAATGTATAACAGATGATATTTAATAAGAAGAATTGTTGAGTACAGGGATAACTACTGTGAAGCC
>NW_016816062.1:14363-17150 GCF_001698545.2 Rhinopithecus bieti
CAGGCTTTATTATGGAAAGTGAGAAGGGTCTGTAGAAATTGCAAACAAAACTAAGTGCATTCTAAGCCCCTGCCGGCTAATACCATTATGAATGCACACTTTTCTTTAATGGTGGTGGGCAAGAATATATTTAAAATACAATAATTTAATATGTTAATAAATAAATGTCCCATCAGTGAAGCTCTATGTGCCTCAACAGGAACCTTTTGAGAGGAATTATTGATAGTGGCCAGTATAGGACAGAAAAGGTTGAACTTAGAGCAGATGAGGCGTAATGTGGTCAGTAAGGGGATTAGCTAACCAGATAGTGAACCCCAAGTCAAATAGAATAGGCCCTGCAGAACTGTCATAGTGTTGAATAGCGTAAGCCAAGTGAGGTCTTTAGAAGGGTCTCATATTCTGAGTGTTTGTCTCTTCTGTGCTACAGGCCTCACAATGCTACTTGGAGGTGGCATATCACATTTGCCCCATTTGGCTTGCTGTACCTTCTCTCACTGTTGTGATAACGGAAACCCTTTAATGCGTCTTAGCTGCAGATGTCTTCTTGCTTTTGTATCTCAAAAGGAACAGCAAAAACCTGCCAGAGGCACTGCTTGCCCTGCAGGTTTGTTCTCTTATCATCCATTTTAGCTGATGTATTTGTACGTCTTATATTTCTGTACCACAGTCATCTCATCCAGAGAGGAATTTGAGGGAATACATGTTGTGTCAAGGGAAGGAACCAAGGACAAAATGGGCAAAATGTGGCTAATTTTATCATGCAGGGGATGTGGCAGCTGCAGCAAAGGAGCCACCGCTGAACAGTAAGTTATAAAATCCCAAACTGCTCCTTTTGGAGACTGAGTTTACACCTTACATTGAGAATGTACTGATAGTGCCTTCTGCCCTTTAATAGCAGCACTGTGACTTCCTGATATGTTGCTTTGGCCCTGAAGAATCAGGTCACATAAAACGGGAATGCTCTATACTTAAGCAGCACCTTTTATCCGGCAGGCTAAATCCCCTTACAACTTCTGGTTCATTAACTCTCATAATACCTTCCTGAGGTGACATGTATAAACCCCATGGTTTATAGATGGGGTAACAGAAAAGTCACAACACAGTTAGCAGACTGGCTCCGACTGTTACAATATATCTTTTCCACAATGGCAATTGATTGTAGAGCTCTGGGCTCCAAAGATGTAGACATAACAATTCTCAGGAAGCTGTCCTGTGAACTGAAATGCCACTGAAATGGCATGCATGCAACTACAGGAGGTAAAAGCAATACTGTTCTTTATCAACAACATTATACAAGGGGAACCTTTGACCATATGCGTGAGGTTGACATTATTGGATCTTTCTTCCCAAGCAGAGACTGACATTAATACAAGCAGTAGCATTTAGCATTCTCAGTCTGATGAGCATAAATAGATAGAGGAAGAATCTAGTAGCGTCCCAGGTCATGGGATGGGTGTGAATTTAGGACACGCTACCAGAGGCAGCACCCGGGACAGGTAGCAGAGATTCAGGAAAGGGAAAGTAAGAGCCATGATCTTAAATCTCAAGTCCAAGGATGAAGCCAATTTATAAAACAATAGAAGCAGATCTGTATAAGGGGCAGAAGAAGCGATTCAGTCATTAATTAGACCAATTGTAGTTTTGCCAACAGCCTCTGTGGTTTAATAAGAATACTGAACATGTACTGGCTTGGACACTTTTGTCTCTGATGTCTTCATTGTCATCAAGATAATAATCTCATCATCAACATTTTACCACCAACTTCAAGCTCCTCATCATTACAGTAAGGCAGAATCTCCAATTCTCCTCCCTATGGTCTAGAGAATAGGCTGTGCATTTGTGGACCAAAGTAAAAAATTCAGCTCCTTCTATATGGTAATAAAACAAAAGGAGCATCTGCCTCCTGATGATCACTTAGTAAGCCTTCCCCTTCTCTGGAAGGTGCAGCAACTTTCTTAGCACCAACCCTCATTCTTTTAGTTTATGTTCTGCACAGCAGAGAGATAAAGTATAAACCATTAGCTGAGGACAGGTTTTTTGGAAAGAATAATTGTCCTATGACATTTAAAAAAAAATAGGGGAAAGTTAGTAAAGTTGCCTTGATCCTTAGGAAAACGTATTCGCTCTTGTGTGTGTGTATGTGTGTGTGTGCATGCATGTGTGCATGTGTGTGTTGGGAATATAGAGAAAAGAACAGTGGAAAAGAGGAAAATTAAGTTTATCATTAAAACACCAGTGATGGCAGTACAGACATGGCTGCTGAAGATACCATGCAGATGAGTGGACAAGACTGTTTATCACATGTTTGTTATACCGGTGTAATATAGATCACTTCACATGTAATGAGCTCTTTATTCTCACCCCAGACTGACTCCATATTGAGTGAGAAATCTATTAATATTTAGAGGCAAAACCTGTCTTTGGGCCTAGAGTTTTGTCCGGCATGGGGATAACTACAGAATTATTTCACCAAATTCCTAAATTTAGTTTTGTATTTGATTCATAAAACTTTTCAAAAGGATTGAGGTTGATGCTCCTAGGGGACTGAGGCAGTTGTGTTGTTCCCTTTTGTTGTATCATTGGATTTACCTGCACCAAGGAGTCATTTGAGAGTGATTTTAAAAGTTATGTCTCCAGTGTCAGAGTGTTGCCTCTAGTGGCATTTGACATCTTGGTAACAGTCTAAAATAAGTTCAAACTCAAGCTCTGCATCACACCAGAGCAAAGTCCCTGGGTTTAGAGTTCTCACTAGACAGAACAAAACATTCCAACCAGTCTTATCAGTGG
>NW_016816063.1:0-3227 GCF_001698545.2 Rhinopithecus bieti
CCTCAGCCTCCCGGGTAGCTGGGATTACATGCACGTGTCACCACGCCCAGCTAATCTTGTATTTTTAGTAGAGACGGAGTTTCTCCATGTTGGTAAGGCTGGTCTTGAACCCTCAACTTCAGGTGATCCGCCTGTCTCAGCCTCCCAAAGTGCTGAGATTACAGGCATCAGCCACCGCGCCTGGCGAAAGGCGTATTTTCTATTAAAAGGTTTCTAAAGCAGCACTCAATCTGCATGTTCTATGAACAATATAACACCAAGAGTCACCTACAAGGCTATGGATGTTGGCAAGCTCGGTTCGTCAAGGGAGATGGGCACAGCTGTACAGCCGCCAGTGCTACAGGGAGAAGCATCCAATCCTGAGAGCAGAGAGGGCTAGAGCAGGCTGCTCCTCCCTGCAGAGCAGAAAACGAACTCGCACTACAGACAAACACTGGCACAGGACCCCTCGCAGCCCTGGCCTGACTTGTAACAATCCCCACACCAAAAAGGAGTCTGAGAAGTACAGGAAACTCAGAACCTGTGGTGAGTCTGGGAGGTGTCAAGGAACCAGCCAAGCAACTGTTAAGAGCACTTCCACTGACGGCATCCGCCATTCTCAAACACTCTGAGAATCAGTGTCCGAGACCAAGGGGGAAAAAGGCTCCAAGTCACCGACGCCCAGACACCCCCTCTCCCGGATCCCAGGCTCAGGCGTTCTGCACTGAAACCGGCTCGGCCGAGAAGCACCTGCTCATCCCGGCACTAGGTGGCGCTGCGGTGTCTCGCCAGGAGTCCGCCCGGATCTGGAGCCAGCGCGCTCGCGTCTCCCGGAGGACCCCACGGAGGGAGCGGGCACTCGGACGGTGCCTCCCCCGGAGGACCCCACGGAGGGAGCGGGAGACGCACATTCCGCAAAAATCTACCCAACCCTCAGTACTGCTGCTAAGAAAAATAAGAATAAGAGCAGATAACTAGTTTCCATTGAACGAAGTTGGCAAACATTCTTAAGGATCGACCCAGCTAGTAAATACGGGGAAAGAACTTCCAACTTGTTCAGCCTCTCCAGTAATTGCATTCAGACCCTGAAAATGTTCATTCCACCTGTAGAAACTCATCCCTAGAAATCATTCAGAGTGGTACACAATTTTACATGGACTATTCGCAACAGAGTTTTAATATCAAATTGGGAGGGCAGCAGTCTAAATGTCCCACCGCAAAGGACAGGTAGAAAAGACACACTCGCACCAGGTAGTCTTGTTTTGGAAGACAATGACGCGCCAGGTCCATCTCCTGGTCCGCAGCGCAAAGAAGCGAGTGAGGCAACTGAGCCACGGAGAGAGTTGGTGCCGCCCCGACTCCGACCATGGACGGAGCTGGCGCCACACGGCAGGGAGACAGGGGCCATCACACCCCCACGGGATGAAAGCACTCAAGGGTTTCATTTTGTACTTCATACTCTATTATCTAAATACACACAGATTACTTTTATAATTAGACGATCGGCCGGGCGCGGTGGCTCAAGCCTGTAATCCCAGCACTTTGGGAGGCCAATATGGGTGGATCACAAGGTCCGGAGATTGAGACCATCCTGGCTAACATGGTGAAATCCATTCTCTACTAAAAATACAAACAAATTAGCCGGGTGTGGTGGCCGGCGCCTGTAGTCCCAGCTACTTGGGAGGCTGAGGCAGGAGAATGGCGTGAACCCAGGAGATGGAGCTTGCAGTGAGCGGAGATCATGCCACTGTACTCCAGCCTGGGCGACAGAGTGAGACAGGAAAAGAATCACAAACCTTTAGAAATCTACACTTGTTAATATAGGCATCTATTTACCTGAAAGTACTCAAACTGTTGGCAGCTGCTAACTTCACGAAGATGAATAGGAAAGGTGGTGGTTGCTATCATTTTTTTGAACCCCTCTGGACTTACTAAATTTTCTTACTTTCTGAATTTTCTAACGTGTCTACAGGGATTATTTGTTAAAGGAGGTTACGGGTCATTTTTGTTTTCTTTTCTTTTTTTTTTTGAGCGCAGTGGTGCGATCTTAGCTCACTGCAACCTCTATCTCCCAGGTTCCACAGATACTCCTGTCTCAGCCTCCCAGGTACCTGGGATTACAAGCATATGCAACCACACCGGCTAATTTTTGTATTTTTAGTAGAGACGGGGTTTCGCCATGTTGGCCAGGTTGGTCTTCAGCTCCTGACCTCAGGTGATCCACCCACCTCGGCCTCCCAAAGTGCTGGGATTACAGGTGTGAGCCACCATGCCCAGCCTGTTTTCTTTATATCTTTTTATATTTAAGGAATTCTAATATATATATATGTATATATATATTTGAGGCGAAATCTCACTCTGTTGCCCAGGCTGGAGTGCAGTGGCACAGTGTTGGATCACTGCAACCTCCGCCTCTGAGGTTCAAGTGATTCTTGTGCTTTAGCCTCCCTCCCGAGTAGCTGGTATTACAAGCATCTGCCACCACACCTGGCTAATTTTTTAAATTATATTTAGTAGAGATGGGGTTTCACCATGTTGGCCTAACCTCAAGTGATCTGTCCACCTTGGCCTCCCAAAGTGCTGGTACTACAGGCACGAACCACTGTGCCTGGCCTCTAATACTAACAATAAACTTGATGACTCCCAGGGCCTGCCCTGTGAGACACAGCCCCAACTTCCCAGCCCACTTCTCTAGCGCCCTCTTCTGCCTGCCACCAACTACCTGCCACCTTTGGCCCATCACACCCTCTTACATGTTTGCTGGCACATCTTATCTCCTCTGCTTGCCATGTCCTTGCCTCCATCCCATTTTGTGTTCCTACCTGTCTGTCAAGGCCCGATCTCCACTTTGACTGCTTCTCCACCTCTGCCCTCTGCTCCCGCTAAAGCCAGGTATACAACACAGATGGTGAGGTCTGCAGCAAACTGAAGAGCGCCTACACCCTCAGACGGGCAGCTGCTCCTCACCTCTACTGGTGCCATTTGGTAGTAGAGAATCAGAGTTAGAGATTCTGTTTTTTTCCAAGTAAAACCAGAAATATTGAATTTAGTGCATTTTTCAACTGTTCTGCAAGCACTTACTAAGCACTTACTCTGTGCCAGCAGGCACGGTTCTAGACCTGTGGGTTTAGCGTTCAATAAAAAAAAAAAAAGGGGCCGGGCGCGGTGGCTCAAGCCTGTAATCCCAGCACTTTGGGAGGCTGAGACGGGCGGATCACAAGGTCAGGAGATCAAGACCATCCTGGCTA
>NW_016816063.1:5808-8449 GCF_001698545.2 Rhinopithecus bieti
TAATTTTAATTTTTTTTTTTTTTTTTTTGAGATGGAGTCTTGCTCTGTCACCCAGGCTGGAGTGCAGTGGCACAATCTCGGCAGACTGCAACCACCGCCTCCCAGGTTCAAACGATTCTTCTGCCTCAGCCTCTTGAGTAACTGGGATTACAGGTATCTGTCACCAGACCCAGCTAATTTTGTATTGTTAATAGACACAGGGTTTCACCATGTTGGCCAGGCTGGTCTCGAACTCCTAACCTCACGTGATCTGCCTGCCCCAGCCTCCCAAAGTGCTGGGATTACAGGAGTGACCCACCACGCCCAACCCAATGTATAGGTTATTAATCCATAAGTGATTAAAGATTAATCTATGAAGACGGGCGGATCACGAGGTCAGGAGATCGAGAACATCCTGGCCAACATGGTGAAACCCCGTCTCTACTAAAAAATACAAAAAACTAGCCGGGCGAGGTGGCGGGCGCCTGTAGTCCCAGCTACTCAGGAGGCTGAGGCAGGAGAATGGCGTAAACCCGGGAGGCGTAGCTTGCAATGAGCCGAGATCCAGCCACTGCACTCCAGCCTGGGCAACGGAGCGAGACTCTGTCTCAAAAAAAAAAAAAAAAAAAGATTAATCTATGAGTGTTTGAATGGTGCCAGGCACACAGCAGGCACTCAGTGAACGCTGACCCGGGTTATCACGGTCAACGTGGCAGGAAGACCAAGACAACTGAGATGGCTCAGAGCCTGACAGCCTCCTAGTGCTCGCTTGTGTGGCTTGGACTCAGTGACTTGCTGCTAACCACAGGATCTGGCAGAGGAATGGGACATCACTTCCATGATCAGGTAACATATCATGACTTCCATCTCATTAGCAGAGCCTCTCCCATGCAGGCTTTGATGGACTAAGCCGCTAAGTTGGAGGGGCCCAGGTGGCAAAGAACTGAGGGTGGCCTCAATCCAACGGCCTTGGGGCAAAGCCTGCCCACATCAAATTTTAACTGCAGCCGTGGACAAGCTTGACACAGAGGACCCAGCTCAGCCATGCCAGACTCCAACCCACAGAAACTGCAAGAGGATAAATGTGTGTCAAACACTCAAGTCTGGGGTAATTACTTATGATCCAATAGATAACTAATACAATAAGCTGTGTTTATATGCGTAATATTTACACTAGGAAAAGTTTGAAGAAAATAAAGAACGTATCTCTTGGTGCTAGAATTTCATTAATCTAAATTTCGTATTTTTCATGCTTATCTTTATTTTCTAGTTTTCCTACAAATGACCATCTTTTATATAATGTTAAGAACTAAATGTAAACTGGGTCCTTATTTTTTCTTACCATTGCCACTAAGCCCCTTCCTTACCTGCCATGATTACCCTCAACAGAGTATTTGCATCATCTACAAAGAAATGAGATTTGCTAACTCAACCTGACCCTACATGAATTATCACAATTTCAAAAGAAGTTATCATATGGGAGTTTACCTCACTGACAAAAACAGCAGTTGAATAAATATATAAGTATCAAAAGCTTACTGAGTAAAACACTAATATCAAGACAGCATGAACGTGAAAGTGAATACTAATTAGCAGCTAATTATCTGCATGATATTTACCTCTGCTATTTGGAGAATACGGTCCATTATGGACATCCGTGTTTGCCCAGGCTGGGTGAGGAGGTTCCCATCAAGGCGAGAAAAATCAAAAGGGATCAGGCAGGTCACAGAGAGCCACAGCAAAAGCATGTAGCGGGTTTCCCAAGTCTAAAAAATTAAATCGCAGTATGAACGAGCCTTGCTTGAAAAACAGAGGCCACTAGCCACAATCTACTTAAAGTCACTGCCCTCCAGGCCCACCCAGTGCCCACTAAAGCCATTCAAGTGCCATCACCCTCAGGGCCAGAAATGCAGGCCATTCACCAGCTCCTCGCCACATCCCCCCAGAATCCCCACCACGCACACCCACTGCCATAACTTAGCCAGCTCCACAGTCAAAAGAGACATCGAAATGAACAAAGAAAAATCGTAATACATCAGTATAACAGCTTCTCTTCGCTGGCCCCTCTCAACATACAAACTGTCCTTTTGGGAAAGTGAAAAACAGATAAAAAGTACAAACACCTAAGAATAAAGGCCGGGCACAGTGGTTCACACCTGTAATCCCAGCACTTTGGGAGGCCGAGACGACAGGCAGATCACCTGAGGTCAGGAGTTCCATTTTTTTTTTTTTTTTTTTTGGAGACAGAGTCTTGCTCTGTCACCCAGGCTGGAGTGCAGCAGTGTGATCTCTGCTCACTGCAAGCTCCGCTTTCTGGGTTCACGCCATTCTCCTGCCTCAGCCTCCTGAGTAGCTGGGACTACAGGCACCTGCCACCACGCCCAGCTAAGTTTTTGTATTTTTAGTACAGACAGGGTTTCACCATGTTAGCCAGGATGGTCTCAATCTCCTGAGCTCGTGATCCGCCCACCTCGGCCTCCCAAAGTGCTGGGATTACAGGCATGAGCCACTGCACCCGGCCGAGGTCAGGAGTTCTAAACCAGCCTGACCAACATGGAGAAACCCTGTTTCTACTAAAACACAAAATTACCCTGGCGTGATGGCGCATGCCTATAATCTCAGCTACTCAGGAGGCTGAGGCAGGAGAATCGCTTAGAACCCG
>NW_016816064.1:0-1962 GCF_001698545.2 Rhinopithecus bieti
GTCCTTTGTATGGACATGGATGCCGGTGGAAACCATCATTCTTAGCAAACTATCGCAAGAACAGAAAATCAAACACCACATGTTCTCACTCATAGGTGGGAACTGAACAATGAGATCACTTGGACTCAGAAAGGGGAACATCACACACCGGAGCCTATCATGGGGAAGGGGGAGGGTGGAAGGATTGCATTGGGAGTTATACCTGATGTAAATGACGAGTTGATGGGTGCTGACGAGTTGATGGGTGCAGCACACCAACATGGCACAAGTACACATATGTAACAAACCTGCACGTTATGCACATGTACCCTAGAACTTAAAGTATAATAATAATTTTAAAAAAGGAAAAAAAGAAGCATTAAAAATAAATTTGTGCAAAAGAAAAAAAAAGAAAAAAACTGTTTTTGCAGAATCTGCAAAGAAACATTTCAGAGCTCACTGAGGCCTTTAGTGAAAAAAAATAAACAATATTATGATAAAACTAGAAAGAAACTATATATAAAACCCTTTTTTGATGTGTAGATTTAGCTCACAGAGTTAAAAATTTCTTTATATTAAGCAGGTTAAATTACCGTTTTTGAAGAATATGTGAAGGGAAAGTTTTATGTTCACAGACGCCTGTAAAAAAAAACCCAATATTCCACGATAAAATCTAGAAAGAAGCTATCTGTGAAACCACTTTGTGATGTGTCAATACAGCTGACAGAGTTAAACTTTTCCTTACATTCAGCAGGTTGGAAACAAGTTTGTGAAGAATCTGTGAAGGGATATTTTAGAGTTCACTGAGTCCTATAGTGAAAACCACATATCCTGTGACAAATACTAGAAAGAATCTAACTGTGATACCGTTTTGTTATGTGAGGAGTTAGCTCACAAAGCTCAACCCTTCTTAACAGTCAGGAGGTTGTAAACACTGTTTTATACAATCTGCAAAAGACATTTCAAAGCTCAGAGGCCTATAGTGGAAAATGGAATATCGTTCCATAAAATGACAAAGAAGCTATCTGTGAAACCACTTTTGATGTGTGGATTCAGCTCAGTGTTAAACTTTTCTTTCCATTCAGCACGTTGGAAGCATTGTTTTTGTGGGATCTGCAAAGGGACATTTCAAATCTCACTGAGGCATATAATGGAAAACTAAATACTCTGCAATAAAACTTATAAAAAAGATATCTGTGAAACCACTTTGTGATGTGTTGATTCAGCTCACAAATTAAACGTTCCGTTATGCTCAGCAGGTTTGGGACACCATTTCCATATAATTTGCAAAGGGGTGTTACTGAGCTCACAGAGGTCTATAGTAAAATAAAAATATTGTGTGATAAACTAGAAAGAAGCTATCTGTGAAACTGCTTTGTGATGTGTGGATTCAGCTCACAGAGACAAACCTTTCTTTATATTCACCAGGTTTGAAACAATGTTTTTATAAAATCTGTGAAGGGACATTTCTGAGTTCACTTAGGTCAATGGTGAAAATCAAATATCCTCTGAGAAAAACTAGAGGGAAGCTGTCTGTGAAACCACTTTGTCAAGTGTTTATTCAGATCATGCAGTTAAACCTTTCTTTACATAGAGTAAATTGGAAACACTTTCAGTAGAATCTACCAAGAAACATTTCAGAGGACGTTGAGACCTATACTGAAAACCAAATATTCCGTGACAAAACGAGAAAGAAGGTATCTTTGAACCTGCTTTGTGATGTGTGGATTCAGCTCACAAAACACATCTTTGTTTACATTTAGAAGGTTGGAAACACTGCTTTTGTGAAGGAACATTTCAGAGCTCACTAAGGCCTTTTGTGAAAAAGTGAATATCCCATTATAGAAACTAGAAAGAAGCTATCTGTGAAACTGATTTTTGTTGTGTGAATTCAACTCACAGAGTTAAATATTTCTTTACATTCAGCAGGTTGGAAACACTGTTTTGTAGAATCTGTGATAGGACTTTTAAAGCACACTGAGG
>NW_016816064.1:6427-16053 GCF_001698545.2 Rhinopithecus bieti
TTTTTTTTTTTTTTTTTTTTTTTTTTTTTTTTTTTTTAGCAAATTGGAAACACTATCTTGTAGAATCTGCAAAAGGACATTTCGGAGCACACAGAGGCCCATAGTGAAAAACTGAATATCCCTGGATAAAAACTAGAAAGAATCTCTCTGTGAAACTGCTTTGTGATGTGTGCCTTCAGCTCATGGAGTTAAACTTTAATTTTCATTCAGCAGTTTGGAAACACTCTATTGGTATAATCTGGAATGGGACATTTTAAGGCACAGTGAGGCCTATGGTGAAAAACCTAATATCCCATAACAAAAACTAGAAGAAAGATGTCTGAGAAACAGCTTTCTGAAGTGTGCATTCAGCTCAAATAATCAAACCTACTTTTGATTCAGAAGTTTGGAAAAACTCTTTTTGTAGAATCTGCAAAGGAACATTTCAGGGCGCAGTGAAGCCTATGGTGAAGAATGGAATATCCCACAATAAAAACTAGAAAGAAGCTATCAGTGAAACTTCCTTTTGATGTGTGCATTCAGCTCACAGAGTTAAACTTTACTTTGAGCAGTTTGGAAACACTCTTTTTATAGAATCTGTGAAGTTTCATTTCAAGGCACAGGGAGGAATAGGTGAAAAACAGAATACACCACAGTAAAACTAGAAAGAAGCTAATTGTGAAACTTCTTTTGGATGTGTGCATTCGGCTCACAGAGTGAAACTGTTCTTTTGAATCAGCAGTGTGGAAACACTTTTTTTGTATAATCTGAATAGGGACATTTCAGAGCCCACAGAGGCCTATATTGAAAAATCAAATAACCCTAAATAAAAACTAGAAGGAAGCTATCTGTGAAGTTGCTTTCTGATGTGTGCATTCAGCTCACAGAGTTAAACCTTACTTTTGATTCAACAGTTTGGAAACACTGTTTTCATAGAATCTGCAAAGAGACACTTCAGAGCCCACCGAGGCCTACAGTAAAAAACTGAATATCCCTAGATAAAAACTAGAAAGAAGCTATGTTTCAAACTGCTTTGTGATGTGTACATTCAATTCACAGATTTAAGCCTTACTTTTGATTCAGTAGGTTGGAAACTCTCTTTGTGTAGAATCTGCGAAGCAACGTTTCGGGGTGCATTGAGGTCTTTGATGAAAAACCAAATATTTCGCAATAAAAACTAGAAATAAGCTATATGTGAAACTGCTTTTGATGTGTGCATTCAACTCACAAAGGCAAACCTCACGTTTGGTTTAGCTGTTTGGAAACAATTTTTTTTGGTAGAATCTACAAAGGGATATTTTGGAGCCCACTGTGGCCTATGGTGAAAAATGGAATATCCAGCAATAAAAATTAGAAAGAAGCTGTTTGTGAAACTGATTTGTGATGTGTGCATTAATGTCACAGAGTTAAACATTTCTTTTGATTCAGCAGGTTGGAAACACTTTTTTTGTAGAATCTGGGATGGACATTTCAGGACAGAGTGAGCCTATGCTGAAAAATTGAATATCCTGCAATTAAAAATTAGAAAGAAGCTGTTTGTGAAACTGATTTGTGATGTGTGCATTAATGTCACAGAGTTAAACATTTCTTTTGATTCAGCATTTTGGAAAACTGTTTCTCTAGAATCAGTGAAAGGACATTTCCTTCACTGGTCTATGGTGAAAAACTGAATATCCCACAATAAAACCTGGAAAGAAGCTATCTGTGAAACTGCTTTGTGATGTGTGCATTCAGCTCACAGAGTTAAACCTTACTTTTGATTCAGTAGTTTGCAAACACTCTTTTTTTGCAATCTGTGAATTGACATTTCAGAGCCCACTGAGGCTTATAGTGAAAACAAAATATCCAGCAATAAAATCAGAAAACATCTATCTGTGAAACTGCTTTTTGAAGTGTGCAATTAGCTCTCAGAGTTAAACATTTCTTTTGAATCAGCAGTTTAGATATACTCTCTTTGTATAATCTGTGAAGGGACATTTCAGAGCCCACTGTGGCCTATAGTGAAAAACCAAATATCTTTAGAAAAAGAATACAGAAATAAGCTATCTGTTGAAACTCCTTTGTGATGTGCATACTCAGCTCACAGAGATAAACTTTACTTTTGATTCAGCAGTTTGGAAACACTCTTTCTGTAGAACCTGAGAAAGGAATATCAGGATGCAGTGAGGCCAGTTCTGAAAAACAAACTATCCCACAACAAAACTAAAAGGAGCTCTCTGTGAAACTCTTTTTTGATGTGTGCATTCAGCTAACAGAGTTAAAACTTTCTTTTATTCAGCAGGTTGCAAACACACTTTTTGTGCAATCTAAGAAGGGACATTCCCAAGCCCACTGAGGCCTGTAGTGACTAACCGAATATCCACAGATAAAAACTAGAAAGAAGCTACCTATGAAACTGCTTTGTGATGAGTGAATTCAGCTCACAGCATTAAACCTTAACTTTGATTCAACCGGTTGGTAACACTCTTTTTGTAGAATCTGTGAAAGAACATTTCTGAGCCCACTGAGGCTTACAGTGAAAAACCAAATATCCCTAGATAAAAACTAGAAAGAAGTTATCTGTGAAACTGGTTTGTGACGTGTACATTTCAGCTCACAGAGTTGAAACTTCTTTTGGTTCAGCAAGTTGGAAACACTCTTTTTGCAGAATCTGCAAAGGGAGATTTTGGAGACCACTGATGCCTGCAGAAAAAACTGAATATCCCTAGATAAAAACTGGAAAAAAGTGATCTGTGAAAGTGCTTTGGGACATAAATCTTTGCATTTATCCCACAGATTTAAAACTTACTTTTGATAGAGCTATTTGGTTTCACTCTTTTGTAAAATCTGCAAAGGGACATTTCAAGGAGTCATGAGGCCTATGGTGAAAAACAAAATATCTCACAATAAAAGCTAGAAATAAACTATCTGCGAAACTGCTTTCTGATGTGTGCATTCAGCTCACAGAGTTAAACCTTACTTTTGATTCAGTAGTTTGCAAACAACCTTTTTGTACAATCTGCGAATTGACATTTCAGAGCCCACTGAGGCTTATGGTGAAAAACAATATATCCAGTAATAAAAACTTGAAAGAAGGTATCTGTGAAACTGCTTTGTGATATTTGCATTCAACTCACACCTTTCCTTTGATACAGCAGTTTGGAAGCACTCTCTCTGTAGAATCTGCAAAGGGACACTTTGTGGCTCTTCATGGCCTATAGTGAAAAACTGAATATCCGTGGATAAAAACAGGAAAGAAGCTATATCTGAAACCACTTTGTGATGTGCGGATTCATCTCACAGAGTTAAACCTTTCTTTGATTCAGCAGGCTGGAAACACTTTTCCTAGAATCTGCAAAGAAACATTTGGGAGCCCATTGATGCCTATAGTGAAAAAACGACTGTCCCCAGAGAAAAAAAGGAAACAGTTTATCTGTGAAATCCCTTTGTGATGAGTCTTTATGTCACAGAGTTAAACCTTTCTTTTGAGTCATCGAGATGGAAACAATCTTTTTTTTTTCTTTAGACTTAATAGTCTTTTAAAATATTTATTTATTTTTTATTATAACTTTAAGTCCTAGGGTACATGTGCATAACGTGCAGGTTTGTTTACATATGTATACTTGTGCCATGTTGGTGTGCTGCACCCATCAACCCTCGTCAGCAACCATCATTCATCATTTATATAATTATAACTCCCAATGAATCCTCCACCCTCGCCCCGTCCCCATGATAGGCCCCAGTGTGTGATGTTCCCCTTCCGAGTCCAGGTGAACTCATTGTTCAGTTTCCCACCCTATGAGTGAGACATGCGGGTGGTTTGGTTCTGTTCTTGTGGATAGTTTGCTAAGAATGGATGGTTTCCAGCTGCATCCATGTCCCTACAAAGGACGCAAACCATCCTTTTTTATTGGCTGCCATATTATTCATGGTGTATATGTGCACATTTTCTTAATCCAGTCTGTCACAGAATGGACATTTGGTTGTTCCAAGTCTTTTGCGATTGTGAATAGTGCCACAATAAACATATGTGTGCATGTGTCTTTATAGCAGCATGATTTATTCATCCTTTGGGCATATACCCAGTATGGGATGGCTGGTCCATATGGTACATCTAGTTCTAGATCCTTGAGGAATTGCCATACTGTTTTCCATAATGGTTTGAACTAGTTTACAATCCCACCAAGCAGTGTAAAAGTGTTCCCTATTCTCCACATCCTCTCCAGCACCTTTTTCCTGCTTTTTAATGATTGCCCATTACTAACTGGTGTGAGATGGTATCTCATTGTGGTTTTGATTTGCATTCTTTGATGACGAGTGATGATGAGCATTTCTTCCATGTGTCCTGTGGGCCTGTTATTATTGTTCTTCTTTTAAGAAATGTCTTGTTCATATCCTTTGCTGACTTTTTGATGGGGGTTTGTTTTTTTCTTGTAAATTTATTGAGTTCTTTGTAGGTGGCTGGACATTAGCCCTTTGTCAGATGAGTAGACTGCAAAATTCTCCCATTCTGTAGGTTGCCATGTTACTCTGATGGTAGTTCTTTGGGCTGTGCAGAAGCTCTTTAGTTTAATTAGATTCCCATTTGTCAATTTTGGCTTTTGCTGCCGTTGCTTTTGGTGTTAGACAATGAGGTGCCCTTGCCCATGCTATGTCATGAATGGTACACCTAGGTTTTCTTCTAGGGTTTTATGGTATTTAGGTCTAACATTGTAAGTCTCTAATCCATCTAAATTAATTTTCGTATAAGGAGTAAGGAAAGGATCCAGTTTGCAAGCTTTCTACTTATGGCTAGCCAATTTTCCCAGCACCATTTATTGAATAGGGAATCCTTTCCCCATTTCTTGTTTCTCTCAGGTTTGTCAAAGATCATATGGCTGTGTGGTATTATTTCTGAGGACTCTGTTCTGTTCCACTGGTCTATATCTCTGTTTTGGTACCAGTACCATGCTGTTTTGGTTACTGTAGCCTTGTAGTATAAATGTCCCTTCGCAGATTCCACAAAAAAATATTTTTTGCCGAATCAAAACAAATATTTAACTCTGTGAGATAAATCCACATATCACAAAGCAGTTTCACAGATAGATTCTTTCTAGTATTTAAATGGGGATATTCATTTTTTCCCAACAGGTATCAATGGACTTTCAAATGTACCTTTGTGAATCCTATAAAAAGAGTATTTCCAACATGCTGAATCAAAAGAAAGGTTTAACACTGAGAGCTGAATCCACACATCACAAAGCAGTTTCATAGATAGCTTCTTTCTAGTTTTTATTTGGGGATATTTTGTTTTTTCCATGGGTCCCAATGCACTCCCAAGTGTCCCTTCACAGATTCCACAAAGAGAGTGTTTCCAACCTACTGAATAAAAAGAAAGGTTTAATACTGTGAGATGAATCCACACATCCAAAAGCAGTGTCACAGATTGCTTCTTTCTAGTTTTATCTGAGGATATTCAGTTTTTCCCTGTAGACCTCAATGGGCTCCCAAATATCCATTAGCAGATTTTACAAAAATAGTGTTTCCAAATTGCTAAATTAAAAGACAGTTTTAACTCTTTCAGGTGAATCCACACATCACAAAGTAGTTTCACAGTTGACTTCTTTCTAGTTTTATGTGGGGATATTCACTTTTCACCATAAGCCTCAATGAGCTCCCAAATACCCCTTCACAGATTCTGCAAAAATAGTGTTTCCAAAGTGCTGAATCAAAGGAAAAGTATAGTTCTGTTAAATAAGTCAACAAATCAGAAAGCAGTTTCAAAGTTACCTTCTTTCTAGATTTATCTGAAGATATTCAATTTGTCACCATAGCCCTCCATGTGTTCCCAAATATCCCTTTACAGATTCTAGTAAAGGATGGTTTGCAACCTACTGAATTGTAAGAAAGTTTTAACTCTTTGAGATGAATCCACACATCACAAAGCAGTTTCACAGATAGTTTCTTTCTAGTTTTATTTTGGATATTCACTTTTTCATTATAGGCCTCAATGAGCTCCCAAATGTCCCTTCACAGATTATGCAAAAACAGTTTTTTTTAAGCTGGTGAAACAAAAGAAAGGTTTAAGTCTATGAGATGAATCCACACATCACAAAGCAGTTTCAGAGACAGCTTCTTTCTACTTTTTACCTGGGGATATTCGCTTTTTCACCATAGGCTTCAAAGAGTTCCCAAATGTCCCTTTGCAGATACTGCAAAAACACTGTTTTCAAAGAGCTGAGTCAAAAAAAGGTTTAATCCTGTGAGACGAATCCACACATCACAAAACAGTTTCACAGATAGTTTTTTTTTTACTTTTTATCTGGGGATATTCGCTATTTCACCATTGGCCTCAATTTGTGCCCAAATATCCCTTCGCAGATTCTACAAAAACAGTGTTTCCAAACTGCTGAATTAAAAGAAAGTTTTAACTCTCTGAGATGAATCCACACATCACAAGGCAGTTTCACAGATAGCTTCCTTCTAGTTTTTAATATTGGGATATTCATGTTTTCACCATAGGCCCCAATGAGCTCCTAAATGTGTCTTAACAAATTCTGCAAAAGCAGTGTTTCGAAACTGCTGAATCAAAATAAAAGTTTTTCCCAGTGAGTTGAATCAACAAATCAGAAAGCAGTTTCACAGATATCTTCTTTCTAGGTTTTATATGGAGATATTCGGTTTGTCACCATAGCCCTCAATGTTCTCCCAAATGTCCCTTCACAGGTTCTATGAAAGGACTATTTGCAACCTGCTGAATGAAAAGAGAGGTTTAACTCTTTGAGATGAATCCACACACCACAATGCAGTTTCACAGATAACTTCTTTCTAGTTTTATTTTGGATATTTTCTTTTCTCCAAAGGCCTCAATGAGCTGCCAAATGTTCCTTTGCAGATTCTACAAAAAGAATGTTCGCAACAGGCTGAAACAAAAGAAAGATTTAACTCTGTGAGATGAATCCACACATCACAATGCAGTTTCACAGATAGCTTCTTTCAAGTTTCTATCTGGGGATATTATGTTTTTCTTCTTAGGCCTCAGTGGGCTCCCAAATGTCCCATTGCAGATTCTACACCAAACGTGCTATCAGTCTGCTGAATCAAAAGAAATCTTTACCTCTTTGAGATTAATTTATACATCACAAAGCAGTTTCACAGTTAACTTCTTTCTTGTTTTTTTCCTGGGGATATTTTGCTTTTCCCCATAGGCCTCAATGGGCTCCTAAATGTCTCCTTGCAGATTCTACAAAAAGAGAATTTCCAACCTGCTGAATCTAAAGAAAGGTTTAACTCTGTAACCTCAATCCATGCATCAAAAAGCAGTTTCACAGATAGTTTCTTTCTAGCTTTATCTGGGGTTATTCTGTTCTTCCCCATAGGCTACAATGAACTCCCACATGTCCCTTCAAAGATTCTACAAAAATAATGATTTAAATTTGTTGAATAAAAAGCGTAATTTAATTCTGTGAGATGTATCCACACACCACAAAGCTGTTTCACAGATTTTTTTCAAGTATTTATCTAGGGATATTTGGTATTTTCCCTTAAGCATTGATAGCTCTGAAGTATACCTTCACAGATGCTACAAAAAATTCTTTCCAACCTGCTGAATCAAAAGAAAGGTTTAACACTGTGAGATGAATGCACACATCACAAAGCTATTTCACAGATAGCTTCTTTCTACTTTTTATCTGTGGATATTCAGAATTCCATATAGGCCTCAAAGGACTCCCAAATGTCCCTTCACAGATTCTACAAAAAGACAGTTTCCAACCTACTAAATAAAAAGAGAAGTTTAACATTGTGAGATGAATCCACACATCACATTCAGTTTCACACATAGCTTCTTTCTAATTTTTATCTGGGGATATTTTGATTTTCTGCATAGGTCTCAATGCACTCCCAATGTCCCTTTGCAGGTTTTACAAAAAGAGTGTTTCCAACCTTAAGAAAAAAAAATTAAGTCTAGGAGTTGAATCCACACATCACAATGCAGTTTCAGAGATGGCTTCTTTCCAGTTTTTACTGGGGATAGTCTTATTTTCCCCCTCATTGGCCTGAATACGTTCTGAAATGTCCTTTTGTAGATTTTACATAAAGAGTGTTTCAAACTTTCTGAATCAAAAGAAACGTTTAACTCTGTAATCAAAAGAAATATTTAACTCTGTGAGATGAATTCACATATCATCAAGTGGTTTCAAAGATAAGTTCTTTCTAGTTTTTATCTGTGCATATTTGTTTTTTTCCCCATAGACCACAATGTGCTCCCAAAAGTCTTTTGTAGAGTATAGAAAAGAGCGTTCCCAACCTGCTGAATCAAAAGAAACGTTTAACTCTGTGAGATGAATCCACATATCATCAAGCAGTTTCAAAGATAGGTTCTTTCTAGTTTTTATCTGTGCATATTCATTTCCCCCCACCCCATAGGCCACAATGTGCTCCCAAATGTCTTTTTGCAGATTTTAGAAAAGAGTGTTCCCAACCTGTTGAATCAAAAGAAAGGTTTACCTCTAATGGATGGCTCAACACATCACAAAGCAGTTTCACAGATAGTTTCATTCAAATTTTTATCTGGGGATATTCGGTTTTTCCCCAGAGGCCTCAACGGAATTCAAAATGTCCCTTCACAGTTTCTAGAAATCGCTGTTTCCCACATGCTGAATCAAAAGAGACTTTTAACTCTGTGAAATGAATCCACACACCACAAAGCAGTTTCACAGACAACTTATTTCCAGTTTTTCTCTGGGGATATTCTGTTTCATAGGCCACAGCAGGTTCTCAAATATCCCTTTTCAGATTCTTCAAAAAAAAGTGTTTCCAACCTGCTGTATCAAAAGAAAGGTTTGACTCTGTGAGATGAATCCACATATCCTCAAGCAGTTTCACATATAGCATCTTTCCAGTTTTTAATCTAGATATGCTTAGTTTTTCCCCTTAGGCCTCAGTGGGCTCCCAAATGTCCCTTTGCAGATTATACAAAAAGTGTTTCCCTTCTGCTGAATCAAAAGAAATATTTAATCTGTGAGATGAATGTATACATTACAAAGAAGTTTCACATACAGCTTCGTTCTAGTTTTTATTTGGGTATATTCAGTTTTTCTCCACAAGCCTCAGTGTACTCCCAAATGTCCCCTTGCAGATTACACAAAAAGAGTGTTTCATACCTGCTGAATCAAAGAAAGGTTTACCTATGTTGGATGCATCCACATATCACAAAGCATTTTCACAGATAAATTCTTTCAAGTTCTTATCTGGGGATGAGTTTTTCCCCATAGAACTCAATGGACTTTCAAATGTCTCTTTGCAGATCCTACTAAAAGAGTGTTTCCAAACTGCTGAATCAAAATAAATGTTTAATTCTGTGAGATGAATCTACACATCACAAAGCAGTTTTACAGAAAGCTTCTTTTAATTTTATCTGTGGAATTTTGTTTTCTCCATAGGCCTCAAAGGGCTTCCAATATGTACTTTCATAGATCTACACATGGAGTGTTAAAACATTCAGAATAAAAGAAAAGTTTTAACTCTTTGAGTTGAATCCACACATCACAAAACAATTTTACTGATGGTTTCTTTATAGTTTTTAGCTAGGTATAATCAATTTTCCCTTATTGACCTCAATTGGTTCCCAAATATTTCTTTGCAGATTCTACAAACAAAGTGTTTCCAAAGTGTTGAATCAAAAGAAT
>NW_016816065.1:0-1263 GCF_001698545.2 Rhinopithecus bieti
TTCCAAGAAAGCAGTGTTAACAAACTGCTCCATGAAAAGTAATGTGTGATTCGGTCAAATGAATTCAAGGATAACAAGGATGTCTGTCAGAAAGCTTTTTCTAGTTTTTCTCTCTAGATATATTCTCTGTCACCACAGGCTCCGAAACAATCCAAAATATCCCTTCTCAGTTTTCCCAAAAATAGTGTTACCAAACAGCTCCACGAAAACAATCGTGTAACACAGTGACATGACTTCACAAATCCCAAAGTAGTTTCTCAGAAACCGTCTTTTCGGTTTTTATCTGAGGATATTTCCTTTCTCACCATAGACTTCAACATGCTCCCAAATATCCTGTTGCAGATTCCACGAAAAGAGTGCTAGCAAAATACTCAATTGAAACAATGGTGTAACTCTGTGAGATGAAATCACACATCACAAAGCAGTTTCTCAGTAAGCTTCTTTCTAATTTTAATCTGAGGATATTTCCTTTGTCAGCATGGGCTTCAGTGCGATCCAAAATATCACTTCTCAGATTCCCCAAAACAGTGCTACCTAACTGCTCCATAAAAGAATCTTGTAGTTCTGTGAGTTGAATTCACACATGACAAAGCGGTTTCTCAGAAAACTTCCTTCTAGTTTTTATCTGGGGACATTTCCTTTTTCACCGTAGGCTGCAATGTGCTCCCAAATATCCCTTTGCAGAGTCCAAGAAAACAGTTTTAGTAAACTGCTCCTTGAAAAGAAATGTGTAATTCCGTGAGATGAATTCAAAGGCAAGGAAGTTTCTCAGAATGCTTCTTTCTAGTTTTTGTCTCTGGATATATCCTTTGTTATCACAGGCTTCAATACGATAGAAAATATCCCTTCTCAGATTCCCTAAAAATAGTGCTTCATGAAAAGAATCATGTAACTCTGTGACATGAATTCACACATCACACACCGGTTTCTCAGAAAGCTTCTTTCTCATTTTTACCTGAGGATATTTCCTTTGTCATCATTGACTTCAAGGCACTCCGAAATATCCCATTGCAGATTCCAATAAAAAACTGTTAGTAAACTGCTCCATGAAAATAAAGGTGTAACTCTGTGATATGAATTCAAACATCACAAAGTAGTTTCTCAGAAAGCTTCTTTCTAGTTTTTATCTGAGGATATCCCATTTGCCACCTTGGCTTCAATGTGCTCCAAAATATCACATTGCTGATTCCACGGAAACAGTGTTAGCAAACTGCTCTATGAAAAGAAATGTGTAACTAAGTGAGATGAATTCACACATCACAA
>NW_016816065.1:6054-7175 GCF_001698545.2 Rhinopithecus bieti
TNTGTGAATTCATCTCAAACAGTTACACCAATCTTTCCCAGAACAGTTTGCTAACTCTGGTTTCATGGAATCTGCAATATGATATTCTGAGAGTATTGAGTCCTATGGTGAAAAAGGAAATATCCTCAGGAAAAACCTGGAGAGAATTCTTCTGAGAAACTGCTTTGTGATGTGTGAATTCATGTCACAGAGATACACCTTTCTTTTCATGGAGCAGTTTGCTGGCACTGTTTTTGGGTGTTCTGAGAAGGGATATTTTGGATCACTTTGAAGCCTATGGTGACAAAGGAAATATCCTCAGATAAAAACTGGAAAGAAGATTTCTGAGAATCTGCTTTGTTATGTGTGAATTCATCACACAGAGTTACACTACTCTTTCATGGAGCAGTTTGCTAGCACCGTTTTGTGGAATCTGAGAAAGGTTATATGGGATCACTTTGAAGCCTATGGTGACAAAAGAAATACCCTCAGATTAAAATGGAAAGACTTTTCTGAGAATCTGCTTTGTGTTTTGTGAATTCAACTCACAGAATTACATCACTGCTTCATTGAGCCGTTGGATAACACTGTTTTTGGGGAATCTGAGAAGTGATATTTTGGATCGCTTTGAAGCCTATGGTGACAAAGGAAATATCCTCAGAAAAAACTTGAAAGAAGCTTTCTGAGAAACTGCTTTGTGATGTGTGAATTCTTCTCACAGAGTTACACCACTCTTTCATGGAGCCGTTTGCTGGCACTTCTTGTGGAATCAGAGAAAGTGTATTTTTGATCACCTTGAAGAATATGGTGACAAAGGAAATATCCTTAAATAAAAACTAGAAAGAAGCTTTCAGAGAAACTGATTTGTGAATCTGTGAATTCATCTCACAGAGTTAGAGTATGCTTCTTATTGAATAGTTTCCTAACACTGTTTTCCCAGAATCTGCAATGTGATATTCAGCAATGCATTGATGCCTATAGTGAAAAAGGAAATATCCTCAGATAAAAACTAGAAAGAATGTTTCTGAGAAACTTCCTTGTGATGTTTGAATTCATCTCACAGAGTTACCCCTTTATTTTCATAGAGCAGTTTGCTAACACTGTTTGCATGGAATTGGCAACGGGCCATTACAAGTGCATTG
>NW_016816066.1:0-3954 GCF_001698545.2 Rhinopithecus bieti
ATATATTATATAACTATATATATTAACTAGAGCAGCTACTAAAATGTTACACATAGAGATAAGTTCAAAACACTATAGACAAACAAAATAGAAATTTTAAAAAATTCCACAAAACCATAGGAAGGCAGAAAAAAGAAAATGGAAATAAAAATAGAGAATAAACAAAAAAAGGGTAAACTTATATATAAACTTATCAATAAATACACTAAATATAAATGGTCTAAATACATTATTTAGAAGATAGAGATTAGTACAGTGGATAAAACAAAATGACCCAGCTATATGATGTTGTGCATTAGCTCCATAGGGATGCCAGAGCAAAGTACCACAAACTGGGTAGCTGAAAACAACAGAGAGTTGTTCTCCCATGGTTCTGCAATGATGAAATCAACATTCAAGATGTAGGTAGGTCCATGCATATTTAGGAAAGAATGCATATTTTCCTCTACTAGCTTCCTGTGGTATTTGCCAATTGTTGGTGTTCTTTGACTTGCAGCAATAGCACTTCAATTTCTTATTCTTTAATTTCATGACATTGTCCCCTCAAGTGTCTCTGTCTAAATTTCTCTCTTCTTACAAGGACACAAGAAATATTGGATTAGGGATCCGTCATTCTTCAGTATGATCTCATCTTAACTAATTACACTGATGATGTCCTTATTTATAAATAGGATAACAATTTTTGTACTAGAGGTTAAGACATCAACATATTTTGGAGTGGACAAAATTCAACCCATAACATATAGGAAGGCTAAAAGTTAAAGAACAACAAAAAAGATACAGTATGAAAACATCAATCAAAGGAAATTAGGCATGAGCACATTAGTATTAATAGACAAGGAAGACACCAGAGCAAAGTTAATTATGGGATAGATAGTTGTCAGTACATAATGTTAAAGGGGTAAATCCACCAAGAAGACACAGCAATCCTAAAACTACATGCACGAAACACAATTAACTCCAAAGTATGTGAAGCAACATTGATAAAACTGAGAGAAGAAACAGACAAATCTACAATCTTGGTGATTGACAAATCAGCAAGATGCTAGAATAACTCAACACCATGAACTGATAGCATCTAATTGAGATTTACAAAATGCACCTTCCAACAACATAAGAATACACAATTTTTCTCAAGTTCTCATGGAACATATGCACTGAGAGACTATATCCTGGGCCATAAAATAACTTATAAAGAATTTGAATATTAGATATAAAAAGTGTTATTTAACCATAATGGAATTAGACTAGAATCAATAACAGAGAAACACCAGGAATGTTTTCAAACATTTGGAAAGTAACTAGTGCATCTCTAAATAATCCAAGGGTCACAGTCAAAGTCTAAAGAAATTTTATAGATAGATAGATAGATAGATAGATAGATAGATAGATAGATAGATAGATACATTACAGGTATAGATATATAATCAAAGGGAATATAAACACAAACAATTCATATATATCTAAATAAAACTGAAAACATAGCATGTAAAAATTTGTAGAACACAACTAAAGTTATGCTGAGAGTGAGGTTATAAGCTGGATGATTATAAAAGGAGAAAAAGTTTTAGACCAATAATCTAAGTTTCAACATCAAGAAATTATAAAAAGAACAAAATAAATCTAAGGGAAGAAGAAGAAAGGAAATTGTAAAGAAAGAAGAACAAATCAGCAACATTAAAATATAAAAATAGAGAAAGTCATTAAAACAAAAATCAGGTTATTTCAAAAGATTATTAAAATAAATCTCTATCATGGGGGGGGAGGGATTGCATTGGGAGTTATACCTGATGTAAATGACGAGTTGATGGGTGCTGACGAGTTGATGGGGATGCAGGCAACAACATGGCACAGTATAATATTAACAAACCTGACGTTATGCACATGTACCCTAGAACTTAAAGTATAATAATAATAAAAATAAATAAATAAATATATAAAAAATAAATAAAATAAAATAAATCTCTAGTAATTTGGACAAGGAAACACAGAGAAGATATAAATTACTAATATCAGTAAGAAAACAAGAGATGTCACTACAGTCGATGCAAAAATCAGAATGAGTAAATATGAACAACTCTGTATAGATTAATTTGACCATTTGGAAGAATTGGACTAATTCCTTAAGAAGTGAAAACTGGCAAAACTCCATGTGAAACAGAATATTTGAATAGTCCTATAACTATTAAGTGAACTGAATTTGTAATGGTAAACTTGAGGTAAGAGAAATCTCCAGGCCCAGGCAGTTTCACTGGAGAATTCTACCAAATGTTTAAAGAAAAATTAACACCAGTTTAAAAAAAAAATTTTACAGAAAATAGAAGAGTAGTTTCTATCTTATTATATGGAGCAGAATAGCCCTGATACCAAAACTAGATAATGAAATCTCTAGAGAAGAAAATTATATACCAATATTTCTCGTGAATATTGATGACAAAATTCTTAAGAAAATATTAGCAGATAGAATTCAACAATATCTAAGTACCATGACCACCTTGGATTTATTCCAAAGATAAAAGGCTGCTTCAATATTTGAAAATCAAACAATGTAATCTCTCTTTTATCAGGCTAAAGAAAATAAATCATATGATAATTGATGCAGAAGAAAATGAAAATATTCAACACCCATTAATAATAAGAACTATCAGAAAAAAGGTAATAGTAATTTCCTCAGGTTGATAAAAACAATCTACCCCAAATCCCCATCTATATCTAATGTCATATTTAGTGGAAAGACATTGAATGTTTTTCTTAGGAGATTGTAACAAGGCAAATACAGCTATTTTTGCCTTGCTATTCAACATAATACTGGAGGTTCTAACCAGTACTACAAGACATACAAGGAAATGAAAGGCATAACAATTGGAAATAAAGAAATAAAATTATCTCTAGTAGCAGATGCTGGAATAGTCTATGCAGAAAATCTTGTGATGAGCAGGTGTACTTGTTCCCAAGGTCTTCAGTAATAAAGTGCCCAACTGGGTAGTTCAAAATAACAAAAATATATTGTCTCACAGTTCTGGAGTCTAGAAGTCTGAAATTAAGGTGTCACCAGAGCCATGATCCCTCTGAAACCTGTCAGGCAGAGGAGAGGCAGATACTTCTCTGCCTCTTATCCTCCTGGTGCTTGTTGGAAACCCTTTGTACTCCTTAGCTTGTAGATACTTCACTTCAGTCTCTATCTGTTGTGGCATAGCCATCTTCTCTCTGGACATCTCCCTTCTCTTATAAAATCACAGGTCATATTGGAGTAAAGACTCACTTTATATCCAATATGACCTCATCTTAACTAATTACATTTATAGCAACTCTATTTTTTAAATAAGATCACATTGTGAGTTACTGGGAGTTAGGACTTCCACATGCTATTTTGGGGGAACACAATTCAATGCTTAACTGCAGCAAAAGTCAAGTGAGGGATAGCTATTGAGAGAGCCAAAAAAAGAGCAAAACAGAGTTTAAAGAAGGAGGTAGTACCTTTATAATTTTTAGTTTTGTTTATGTTTTCGTTTTTGGGTCTCTCTCTGTCGCTAAGGCTGGACTGCAGTGGTTTGATGTCAGCTCACTGCAACTTCCGTCTACCTGGTGCAACCTCTGCCTCCTGGGCTCAAGCGATTCTCCTGTTTCCGCCTCCCAAGTAGCTGGGACTACAGGTATGCACCACCACAACCCGCTAATTCTTGTATTTTTAGTAAAGGTAGACTTTCATTATGTTGCCCAGGCTGGTCTTGATCGCCTGGCCTCAAAGGATCTGCCTGTCTCAGCCTCTCAAAGTGCTGGAATTACACGCGTGAGCTACCATACCCAGCCTTTCACATTGTTTTAAAAGACTACCAATATTCTTTTTTTTTTTTTTTTTTTTTTTTTTTTTTTTTTTTGTTTTTTTTTTTTTTTTTCTACGGTGTTTTTTTTTTTTTTTTTTTTTTTTTTGTTTTTTTTTTTTTTAGAGGGGGT
>NW_016816066.1:7800-9824 GCF_001698545.2 Rhinopithecus bieti
AATTTTTGATTACATAAACACTGTGGGATTAAACTGGAATTTTTGACCGGAAATGCATTATAAAACATAAGATTAGTTTTGTAAAGAACATGAAGAATTTGGAGAAGATTTTTTTAAGTGAATGAACTTTTTAAATAAAAAAGATTGAGTAAACATTTATATATTAGCAAATGTGAGTTTACAATCTTTCTTTTTATATTTCTTATAAAATAGACAAGAGATATTAACGTCACCCATTATAAAGGGCAATCAGAAAAGCCACAAGGTTTAGGCTGGGAGAGAAGATATGTACTTCACAGCTCCCATGAGATTTATGCCACATAAAATAGACTTTTATGACCCTGGATGAGATTGTGTTTTAGTCTCAGACACATCCGTTTTTTATGGTCATTAAAAGTTATTGAGTTAACTGCTCATTATACAGTTTAATCTGCACCCTTACTTTTGATCTACTATCAGGACATCTGAAGTCCTTAAGTTAAATTAAGAGCTCTTCCAAAACTTTAAAAATGTGTAAAATTTGACTTCAGGTATAAACGTGGTTGAAATTCAGAGAGATTTTGCTGACTTGATGAAGTGATCCTTCAGTTACATACATTTCAAATATATTTTCCTAATCCATTGCTTCCATATTTATTATCCTTAATAATTTTTTGAGGACAAGTTTCTAATTTAAAAGCAGTCCAGTATATTAATTCATTTACTTTATGAATTGTGTTTTATACATCCTTTTTAACAAAATTTTCTATGCCACAATTCAGGAATGTATTCTCTTAGTATTTTTTGGAAGCACTGGGGATCTATATTTCTTGTATATTTGTATCAGTGATCCACTTGGAATTGATTTTAGGTATAGGATTATGATATGGTGGGGTCAAGCTTCACTGAGGTAAATTCATAATGGAATTCTAATATTAAATAAACGTGTAATTAATGAACATATCAAAATTAAATTACAGAATATCTTGATAAAAATGTCCAAATGTTGAGGCTACCTGTGTGTTCTAGAGATGTCGAAGCCTTGATATGTATAATTCATTGTGAAGAAAGGAATAAATTTTACACAATATACTTTTCAAAATGGCCAGACTGTATGTAGCTAATTGAAACAAAAATTAAAATTAAAACAACGCTTGACATTTAAAATGATTAACATGAAAGTTTGATGTTTAAAGTAAGTAATTCCTTCATTCCTTATGTTGGATTCAAATTTTGTGAAATGAAGAGGGCCTAACTGAATTCTGACTGTCATGATTTGTTTTATATGCCATATTTCCTTACCGAAGCTTCCCAGTGAATCCAAAATATTAAACTGGATTTTGATAATTCTTCTGGATAGCAATTATTTCAGATTTGCTTAGGGCCTCCACTGATGCCTCCACACTATTTCTCTTCCTCTTTCATGTAAAAACTCACTTGTATTTTGATCTTGTCATTTCTAGATTAGCTGTATTCAATTTCTAATTGTGTCTATCTCATGTAATAATCACTTGATCACTCACTTTATTTACTAAAAAAAGCTTGTATCTATCTTAAGACTTATTGTCAAGGGACAGTTGCATCACGTGAATATAATGACAATCTTTTTTTCTTCCTTCTATTATTCTTCCTTCTGTCTCCTTCCTTCTGTCTTCTTTCTCCTTATTGCACTGTGAGTACAGTGTTAATTGAAGTGGTGATAACAAGCATCTTTTTCTCATTCCTAATCACAGGAGAAACTTCCAATATTTCAAAATTAAGTATAATTTTTGCAGAGATTTCTAGGTGCTGTTTATTGAATAAGAAAGTCTTATTTCTGATTACTAGCTTCTGCAATGAATAGACATATAACTTTGAAAATTACTGTGTTTTCCTGTATTTGAGTACATAAAACTTTCCTTTCTTATACTTTTAATATGGTAAATTACAGACATTTAATTTCTATTGTTAAACCAATTCTAAAGTCCTAGATTAAGTGTTTTTGATCTTGATTTTCATGTGTTATTGGATTTGACTTACTAATATTTTGTTTGGGATTTTATTTT
>NW_016816067.1:0-2280 GCF_001698545.2 Rhinopithecus bieti
CCACAAAAGGGACTTTTAAAAAAGTCAGTGCTTATTGTAGTATCTGGTGTGCTGTCATCCTCTCCTAGAGACACTGCTCTTTGGTCTAATGAAACATTGTATTTTATCTATTGTTCTTCACCCATGATTTAGTAACAAATTATGAGGGCAGTCATATTGCTCCCTTTAAACTTGTACTATATAATAAAACTACTTTACTAGGGAATATCTTGCATTGGATATTGGATATATAAATACACTGTGCTCGAAGAGATTCAGACTTTGGATAATTCTGTCCTATGCTGGAAGTTAATATGATGTTATCTCATTACAGAATCAGCTGTGACTGTAACATGGTTTGTTCAAAGAGGGTCACTTATTCTTTGTATTTAACACAGAGCTCCTCACAGTCAGAGGCAAAAAGCCTGCTTCCTATGAATCAACACCATTGTATAATATTTTTAAAGTTCCCAATTTATTACTCGACTTGTTCCTTGTCACATATAGATTAAGCAGACTTTGCTATCCATGGCCCTAGTCCCTTCTTCATTCCGA
Organism: Rhinopithecus bieti; assembly: GCF_001698545.2. Lineage (NCBI taxonomy): Eukaryota > Metazoa > Chordata > Mammalia > Primates > Cercopithecidae > Rhinopithecus > Rhinopithecus bieti. The sequence goes on from NW_016816067.1 coordinate 535, forward strand.
CAGTATATTCAAGTCAGTTTCTGAAGCAAATGATCTGGTTTAGATTTGAAAGATTGTGTCTTCATCCTAGATTTTATAGGAATTCATGGCAAGGTCACCAACCTCAATTCTTCCTGGAACAATGGTGTTTAGCAATTTTGGTCCCAAAGGCTTATTTGTTAAATCATTCAAAATATCAAAATTGTATTTTTGCTCCTAAGATTTAAATTCTGGGAAGCGTACCTGGAGTTAGTGGGTCATAGTCGTTTACAATTGCTAAATGATTTTATTTGAGAGTAAATCTGATAGCTTTGAGAAAACATATAAACTGAAATCCAGAGAAGAGACTTGGGACAGAAAAACAACTATTTCACAAGGAATTGTGCCTGGTCAAAGGATATTAGAGCAACTTGTCAATGAGAATGTTCCTCTTTCCTTTATTCTTCATGGGCTGCTTTAGAAATAGTTTCAGTTTAAGAATCAATTAGATTGATTATATTAGTCCATTTTCACACTGCTGCTAAAGACATGCCCCAAGACAGGGTAAATTATAAGGAAAAAGAGGGTTAACGGACTCAAAATTCCACGTGGCTGAGGAGGCCTCACAATTATTGTGGAAGGTGAATGAGGAGCAAAGTCGTATCTTACATGGTGGCAGGCAAGACAGAATGAGAACCAAGTGAAAGGGGTTTCCCATTATAAAACCATCAGATTTCATGAGATTTATTCACTACCATGAGAGCAGTAAGGGGAAACTGCACCCGTGATTTAAATATCTCTCACCAATCGTTCCCACAACACATGGGAATATGGTAGCTACAATTCAAGAGGAGATTTGTGTAGGGACACAATGTCTTCTTGCCCTCAAATTTAAATATTACTGTATCCAAATATTCCCTTGTTTTACTGGATTCAAACCAAATGTCACTTCATTAAACACAGAACTATGATTTTCTTTTAGAGGTAATCTATTGTAGATACATGCACTTGTATGTTTATTGCAGTTCTATTCACAGCAGTAAACACATGGAGTTAACCCAGGTTCCCATCACTGGCAGATTAGATTTAAAAAAACGGCGGTGGCCGGGCGCGGTGGCTCAAGCCTGTAATCCCAGCACTTTAGGAGGCGGAGACGGGCGGATCACGAGGTCAGGAGATGGAGACTATCCTGGCTAACACGGTGAAACCCCGTCTCTACTAAAAAAATACGAAAAACTAGCCGGGCGCGGTGGCGGGCGCCTGTAGTCTCTGCTACTTGGGAGGCTGAGGCAGGAGAATGGCGTGAACCCGGGAGGCGGAGCTTGCAGTGAGCTGAGATCCGGCTACTGCACTCCAGCCTGGGCGACAGAGCAAGACTCCGTCTCAAAAAACAAAACAAAACAAAACAACAACAAAAAAAAACTGCGGTGCATATGGACCATGGAACACTACATAATCACAAAAAATAACAACATCATGTCCTTTGTAGCAACATGGTTGCAGCTAGAGGTCCTTATCCTAAGTGAATTAACAAAGGAATGGAAGACCAAATGTCACAGGGTTTTCCCTGAGAAGTGGGAGCTAAACGTTGGGTATTCATGGGCATAAAGATGGGAACAGTAGACACTGGTGGTTACTAAAATAGGGAAGGATGGAGGGGGGTGATAGTCAAAATACTAACTAATATGCTACTTTTTTGGTAAATTACATGCTGCATATTTTATGGTATGTAACATCTATTTGTGTGTTTGCTTTTTAATCTTTTTTTTTTTTTTTTTTTTTTTTTTT
>NW_016816067.1:4326-7756 GCF_001698545.2 Rhinopithecus bieti
TTTTTTTTTGAGAAGGAGCCTTGCTCTGCAATCAGGCTGGAGTGCAGTGGCACAATCTTGGCTCACTGCAACCTCCAACTCCCTGGTTCAAGTAATTCTCCTGCTTCAGCCTCTGGAGTAGCTGGGATTACAGGCACGTGCCACCACGCCCATCTAATTTTTGTATTTTTAGTAGAGATGAGGTTTCACCCTGTTGGCCAGGATGGTCTGGATCTCCTGACCTTGTGATCTACCAGCCTTGGCCTCCCAAAGTGCTGTGATTACAGGTGTGAGCCACCGCACCCAGCTGGTTTATTTTCTTTAAGTACATTCAGCCAAAGAGGCTTGATCACGTACTTGTCTGTTCATCTCTTGCTGGATAACTCCACATTCAGTAAAACATAAGATCTGTGAAACTAGAGACGTCCTCTGTTTTCTCATCATTGTATCCCATTACCTAGAAGGATGCTTGGAGCTTAGGTGGGGACATGCAGTGAATAATTGTTGAAATAATTATTTACTTTACCATGGACTCCATTTAATTGTCATTGTTCCCATTTGGGTGCATGAAGCATTTATCTGAATACACATATAAAACATGGTATTACTCTGATAAATCAGTTGAATGGTATTGAGACATCACGGATGTCTAGGGAATGTAGACGAATGCTGTTTGATTCTTCAGGGTTTCCTCATGCAAGGGCTAAGGCAAAACTTCCCCTTCTCTGAAGTCTTGCTGAATAATCAGCTCTCAAAAGGCAGATTAATTGGAGGAAAGGTATATAAATTTTATTAACATGTACATGAGATCATTCAGAATGAAAACCCAAAGATACAGGGAAACTGTCCACTTTTATACTTAGGTTCAACAAAGTATGGACTGCTATGTAGAAACAGGATTCAATAAAAAGGGCCTGATCTTATGCTAATGGACTGAGGGCAGAAACCCAGTCAGGCCTGTTCATCTGGATTCTTCTTGGGGTCTCTGAGCAGCACTGCTTTTCTTTCAGGTGTGGGGCAGGACCCTCTCTGGAACAGGGTCTTAGGACCTACAGTCAAACAAAGTACATCAGGTTATATCTTCATGGCCAGTTTTTACCCAGAAAGGTGGGTATGAGTATAATCATGTGTTTAGGTTTTATGACTGGCTTTGGGGAAAAGGGATTCTGGTTTCTAGGGCATTCCTTGGGGAAGAGGGATTCTAGTTTCTATGGCACCTCAGGGGAGAATGGAACTGAGAGACAGGAGGGCAGGAGAAGATCAGAGAAAAACTTTTGCTTCTGAGGCTATTCCTGAGGTCTGCGTGTAGGGGTATTGTTTGCAGAGCCCTAGACACTCATTAAGTGGTTAGTCTCTTCATGTAAACCATTCTCATGTTGTAGCCTAAATCATGGTGGAGCTACAGTGATTAATAAGTGACCCAATCTAAGTTGCAGTCAGTCATCATTTTCCCCTTCCAAGTTAGATTGTATTTCAAGATTAGCTTTTTAAAAATTGTGCATAAGATTTCATTAAAATAAAACTTTTACTGTTAAGGTGTTGTTTGAACTTCCATCATTAAAATTGATACTAGATAGCTTCATCACACGGACATCCAATGTTCAAAAGGGTGAAAGACATAGGATTGTACTCCCTGGGTGTGCAGTTATTGGGGCCATACATTTGCTTAAGCTATTACAGAGATTCCTTTGTGGTGGAAATTAACTTGCTTGCAATTTTTTTCAATGACTATTTCACCCACTAAGGTGTCAAATCTCTTTCTATTCTCTGTATGATAGAAGTAAGTGGAGCAGGCCTGGTGTGATTCACTGATTTATGCTGGGCAGTTAGTGGCCTGTCCAGTCTCACACACACAATAGAGAGCGTCAGCCTGGAGGTGGTTCAATAACTAATTTAACCTCAAACCTAATTGTTTTAATGATGTATTAATCACAGCTCCTTAAAATGCCCGTGTCAAATGAAAATATACAGCTTCAGATTTAATTTAATTAATTTATATAGCATTCATTTTTCCTTAATGAACACCCCTCTATGTGGCCTGAATACTTATGAGTATACATAAACGTTCCAATTTTCTCTCTCCATGAAAAGTAAAGACAAGCAAAACAAAGAAAAACATCATTACTCGATAGGTGTATGTCTTTTAACCATAGGTGATACTGTTTTTTTCTTTGTTGTCGTTGTTGCTGTTGTGTTGTTTTGTTTTGTTTGTTTGAGATGGAGTCTCGCTCAGTCGCCCAGGCTGGAGTGCAGTGGTGCGATCTCGGTTCACTGCAAGCTTCCCCTCCTGGATTCACGCTGTTCTCCCACCTCAGTCTCCCAAGTAGTTGGGACTACAGGCACCCGCCAGGGCGCCTGGCTAATTTTTTTGTATTTTTAGTAGAGACAGGGTTTCACCATGTTATCTAGGATGGTCTCAATCTCCTGACCTCGTGATCTGCCCGCCTTGGCCTGCCAAAGAGCTGAGATTACAGGCGTGAGTCCCTGCGCCCAACCTATTTTTGACTCTTTAATAACAGCCATTTTAACTGCTGTGAGATGGTTTCTCTTTGTGGTTTTTATTTGCATTCTTCTAATGATCAGGGATATCAAACTTTCTTTTCATATGCTTGTTGGCCATATATATGTCCTTTTTAGAAAAGTATCTGTTCCTCTCCTTAGTCTACTTTTTAATGGGGTTCTTTCCTGCCAGTTTAAGTTTCCTATAGATGTTTTAGTTTTTACAAATCACTGAGTTATAGCATGTTATAGGGAGCAAAGGTGGTTTACTTTATTACATTGACGTTTACGTATTACGGGTTGCTCTGTGGGGTCAATGTTATCCTTTCCCAGGAGAGAGAGCATCAAGAAAAATAACTAATGGATAGTAGTCTTAGGAACTGATTGATAAAGTAATATATATAACAAACCCCCAAGACAAATGATTACCTATATCATGAACCTGAACATTTAGCCCTGAACTTAAAATAACTGTTTTTAAAAGCAAATATGTGGCCGAGTGCGGTGGCTCACGCCTGTAATCCCAGCACTTTGGGAGGTCTAGGCCTATGTATCATAAGGTCAGCAGATAGAGACCCATCCTGGCTAACACGGTGAAACCCTGTCTCTACTAAAAACACAAAACAAACATTAGCCGGGGGTAGAGGCAGGCACCTGCAGACCCAGCTACTCTGGAGGGTGATGCAGGAGAATAGTGTGAACCCGAGGCGGACTTCCAGTAAGCCAAGATTGCGCCAGAGATGGAGCCACTGCACTCCAGCCTGGGTGACAGAGCTAGACTCTGCCTAAAAAAAAAAAAAAAAAAAAAAAGGGAGGACAAAAAAAAAAAGGAAAGACAAAGAAAAGAAATGTGCAAAACTGTGTTGCCTGCTGTGCTTGTCATAACTGATGAGTGAAGGTACTTTAATACTTTTCTATAGAAATGAATTGATTAAAGGTTACATCCTCATAA
>NW_016816068.1:0-1728 GCF_001698545.2 Rhinopithecus bieti
CTCTTTAGTTTAATTATATCCCGTTTGTCAATTTTGGGTTTTGTTGCCATTGCTTTTGGTATTTTAGTAATGAACTCTTTGCTCATGCCTATGTCCTGAATGGTATTACTTCGGTTTTCTTCTAGGGTTTTTATTATTTTAGGTCTTATGTTTTAAGTCTTTAATCCATCTTGAGTTAATTTTTGTACAAGGTTTAAGGAAGGTGTCCAGTTTCACTTTTCTGCATATGTCTAGCCAGTTTTCCCAATACCATTTATTAAATAGGGAATCCTTTCCCCATTGCTTGTTTTTGTCAGGTTTGTCAAAGATCAGATGGTTGTAGATGTGTGGTGTTATTTCCAAGGCATCTGGTCTGTTCCATTGGTGTATACATCTGTTTTGGTACCAGTACCATGCTGTTTTGGTTACTGTAGCCTTGTAGTATAGTTTGAAGTCAGTTAGTGTGATGCCTCCAGCTTTGTTCTTATTGCTTAGGATTGTCTTGGCTATGCAGGCTCTTTTTTGGTTCTATATGAAATTTAAAGTAGTTTTTTATCTAATTCTGTGAAGAAAGTCAGTGGTAATTTGGTGGGGATAGCATTGAATCTATAAATTACTTTGGGCGGTATGGACATTTTCACGATATTGATTCTTTCTATCCATGAGCATGATTTTTTTTTAATTTGTTTGTGTCCTCTCTTATTTCTTTGAGCAGTGGTTTGTTGTTCTCCTTGAAGAGTTCCTTCACATTCCTTGTAAGTTGTATTCCTAGGTATTTTATTCTCTTTGTAACAATTGTGAATGGAAGATCATTCATGATTTGGCTCTCTGTTTGTCTGTTCTTGGTGTATAGGAATGCTTGTTTGCACATTAATGTTGTATCCTGAGACCTTGCTTAAGTTGCTTATCAATGTAAGGAGTTTTTAAGCTGAAACAATGGGGTTTTGAAAATACACAATCATGTCATCTGCAAACAGAGACAATTTGACTTCTTCTCTTCCTATTTGAATACCCTTTATTTCCTTCTCTTGCCTGATTGCCCGGCCAGAACTTTCAATACTATGTTGAATAGGAATGGTGAGAGAAGTCATCCTTGTCTTGTGCAAATTTTCAAAGGGAATGCTTCCAGATTCTGCCCATTCAGTATTACATTGGTTGTGGGTTTGTCATAAATAGCTATTACTATTTTGAGGTATATTATATCAATACGTAGTTTATTGAGTGTTTTTAGCATGAAGGGGTGTGGAATTTTATTGACACCTTCTCTGCATCTATTGAGATAATCATGTGGTTTTTGTCATTGGTTCTGTTTATGTGATGAATTATGTTTATTAATTTGTTTTATGTTGAATCAGCCTTGCATTCCAGGGATGAAGTTGAGTTTTTCATGATGGATAAACTTTCTGATGTGCTGCTGGATTCTGTTTGCCTGTATTTTATTGAGGATTTTAGCACTGATGTTCATCAGGGATATTGGCCTGAATTTTCTTTTTTATTGTTGTGTCTCTGCTAGGTTTTGGTATAAGGATGATGCTGGCCTCCTAAAATGAGGTAGGGAAGATTCTCTCTTTTCTATTGTTTGGGATAGCTTCAGAAGGGGTGGTATCAGCTCCTCTTTGTACCTCCAGTAGAACTAGGCTGTGAATCCACCTGGTCCTGGACTTGTTTTGGTTGGTAGGCTATTAGTTACTGCCTCAATTTCAGAAATTGTTATTGGTCTATTCAGGGATTTGACCTCTTCCTGGTTTA
>NW_016816069.1:0-524 GCF_001698545.2 Rhinopithecus bieti
TATTGGTTATCAAATTGGTGTCTGCAGCCTCCTCTTTTTCAGGCTTCTTATGATTTATGTGCAAATGAGACACAAACATGCAGACTGGTGGTTTCCAGGGACCCTTTCCTTGTTGTCTCCCTAAGTCAAGCTAGCTTTTTCACCTCAATAACACACTAAAGAACCTCCTGAAAGTGGCTACTTCAGATTTTATAATAGGAAACATGAGGAGGCACAAAAGAAGAAGAGTAAATACAAGAAAAGTACAGAGGCTCTACCTAATGCAATACAGTTTTGTAAAAATCCATGTCCCTGAGTGGCACCCGCTATCTGCTCTCAGTGTTGCAAGACAGCACACTTTATCAAGAAATGCTGAGACAATCAGTCATGCTAAGCTTAAATAGAAATCCCTAACCGTATGCCCAGCACTGACACTGACATCTAACCACAAATGCTGTACACTAACCTTAACAACAACCCTGAACCCTAACCCTGAACCCCAAACCCTAACCGTAAGCATAAGCCTAAGCCCTATCCTAATGCTG
>NW_016816070.1:0-7724 GCF_001698545.2 Rhinopithecus bieti
GGAAATATCCTCAATTTAAAACTAAATAGAAGTTTTCAGAGAAACTTCTGGGTGTTGTGTGAATTCATCTCACAGAGTTACAACTTTCTTTTCATGGAGCAGTTTGCTAACACTGTTTTCGTGGAATCTGCAAAGGGATATTTTGGAGCGCACCAAGGTCTTTGGTGAAAGAGGAAATATCCTCAAATTAAAACCAGAAAGTTTCTGAGAAACTTCTTTGTCATGTGTATATTCATCTCACAGAGTTACACTGTTGTTTTCATTGAGCATTTTGCTAACATTGTTTTCTAGGAATCTGCAATTTGATATTTCGGAGCACATTGAAGCTTACAGTGACAAAGGAAATACATTCACATATAAACTATTTCGAAGCTTTCTGAGAAACCGCTTTGTGATGTGTTAATTCGTCTCCCAGAGTTACACTATTCTTTGCATGGATCAATTTTTTATCACTGTTTTTGGGGAATCTGAGTAGAGACATTTTGGATAACACTGAAGCCTAGGGTTACAAGAAATTATCCTCAGATAAAAACTAGAAAGAAGCTTTCTAAGAATGGCTTTCATGAAGTGTGAATTCATCTCACAGAGTTGCACCTTTGTTTTCATGGAGCAGTTTGCTAACACTGTTTTTGTGGAATCTGCAAAGGGATATTTGGATTTGGGAGTGCTTTGAGGCCTATGGTGAAAAAGGAAATATCCTCAGATAAGAGTTAGAAAGAAGCCTTGTGAGAAACTGCTTTGTGTTGTGTGAATTCATCTCACAGAGATACAGTGTTCGTTTCATGGAGCAATTTGTTTTCAGTGTTTTTGGGGAATCTGAGAAGGCATATATTGGAACGCATTGACACCTATGGTGACAAAGGAAATATCCTTTGATCAAAAAGTAGAAAGAAGCCTACTGAAAAAATTCCTTTTGTTATGTGAATTCATGTGAACGATTTAACCCTTTCTTTTCAGGGTGCAGTTTGCTAACACTGTTTTCCTGGAATCTGCAAAGGGATATTTGGGAAAGCATTGAGACATAGGGTGAATAAGGAAATATCCTCAGATAAAAATTAGAAAGAACCTTTCTGAGAAACAGCTTTGTGATGTGTAATTTCATCTCACAGAGTCACACCGCCCTTTTCATTGAACAGTTTCATAACATTGTTTTCTTGGAAACTGTAATAGGATATTTGGGAGTGCATTGAAGCCTATGGTGACAAAGGAAATATCCTCAGACAAAAACTAGAAAGAAATATTCTGAGAAACTGCTTTGTCATTTGTGAATTCATCTCACAGAGTTACATGATTCTTTTCATGGCACAGTTCGTTAGCATTGTTTTTAGTCAATCTGAGAAAGTATATGTGGATCTCATTGAAACCTATGGTGATAAAGGTAATATCCTCAGATTATAAGTAGAAAGAAGCTTTCTGAGAAAGTTCTTGGTTATGTGTGAATTCACATCACAGTGTTATACCTTTCTTTTCATGGAGCAGTTTGTTAACACTGTTTTCCTCAAATCTGCAAAGGGATATTTGGAAATGCATTGAGGACTATGGTGAAGTCGGATATATTCTCAGATAAAAACTAGAAGGAGGCTTTCTCGGAAACTGTTTGTGATGTGTGATTTCATCTCACAGAGTTACACCACTCTTGTCCTTGAGCAGTTTGATAACATTGTCTTCGTGGAATCTGCAATAGAGTATTTGGGAGTGTATTGAAACCTAGGGTGACAAAGGAAATATCCTCAGATAAAAACCATACAGGAGCATTCTGAGAAACTGCATTGTGATGTGTGAATCCATCTCACGGAGTTACACATTACTTTTCATGGAACAGTGTGCTAACACTGTTTCTGTGGAATCTGCCAAGGGATATTTGGGAGTGTTCTGAGGCAAATGATGATAAAGGAAATATCCTCAGAAAAAAAACTAGAATGAAGCTTTCTGAGAAATCACTTTGTGATGTGTTAATTCATCACATGGAATTACACAATTCTTAATGGATCAGTTGGTAGCACCGTTTTGGTAAACCTGAGAAGGGATATTTCAGATCACATTGAAGACTATGGTGACAAAGGAAATATACTCAGAAAGGAACTAGGAAGAAGCTTTCTGGGAAAGATCCTTGTGAAGTGTGAATTCATTTCAGAGTTACACTGTTCTTTTCAATGAACACTTTGCTAACACAGTTTTCTTGGAATCTGCAGTGGGATATTTGGGAGTGCGTTGAAGCTTATGGTGACAAATGAAAATCCTGATAAAAAAAACTAGAAAGAATCTTTATGAGAAACCGCTTTGCAATGCGATCATTCATCTCACAGAGTTACACAAAACTTTTCATGGAGCAATTTCGTAGCACTGTTTTTGGGGAACCTGAGAACAGATATTTTGGATTGCATTGAAGCTCTGGGGACAAAGGAAATACCCTCAGTTAAAAACTAAAAAGAAATTTTGTGAGAAAGGTCTTTGTGATGTCTGAGTGCATCTCACAGAAGTACAACATTCTTTTAATGGAGCAGTATAACAAAACTGTTTTCGTGGAATATGCAATAGGGCATTTGAGAGCACATTGAGCTCTATGGTGACAAAGGAAATATCCTCAGATAAAAACTACAAAGAAGCTTTCTGAGAAAATGCTTTGTGATGTGTGAATTCATCTCACAAAATTACACTGTTCCTTTCAATGAGCAGTTTGATAACACTGTTTTCGTGGAATCTGTTATAGGATATTTTGGAAGGCATTGAAGCCTATGGTAACAAAAGACATATTCTCAGATAAATACCAAAAAGAAACTTTCTGAGAAACTTCTTTGTGATTTGTGAATTCATTTCACAGAGTTACACGATTCTTTTCATGGAGCACATTGGTAGCACTGTTTTTGGGGAATCTGAGAAGGGATATTTTGGATCATATTGAATCCTATGGTGACGATGGAAATATAATCAGATATAAACTAGAAAGAAACTTCCTGAGAAACTTCTTTTTGATGTGTGAATTCATCGCACAGAGTTACACTGTTCTTCTTCATTGAGTAGTTTGATAACACTGTTTTCTTGGAATCTGCAAAGGGATACTTGTGAGTGCTTTGAGACATATGGTGACAAAGGAAATATCCTCATGTAAAAACTAGAAAGAAGCTTTCTGAGAAGCCACTTTCTGATGTAATAATTCATTTCACAGAGATTCACGATTCTGTTCATTGAACAGTTTCTTAGCAGTGTTTTTGGGGAATCTGAGAAGGGATATTTTGGATCGCATTGAANTTTCTGAGAAACATCTTTGTGATATGTGATTTTATCTCACAGAGTTACACCATTCCTTTCATGTAACGGTTTGGTAGCACTCTTTTTGGAAAATCTGAGAAGGGATATTTTGGGTCACATTGAAGCCTATGATGACAAAGGAAATATGCTTAATTAAAAGCTAGAAAGACGATGTCTGAGAAATTACTTCATCACGTGTGAATACATCTCACAGAGTTACACTGTTGTTTTCATTGAGCAGTTTCATAACATAGTTTTCGTGGAATCTGCAAGAGGATATTTGGTAGAGCATTGAAGCCTATGGTGACACAGGAAATATCCTCCTACAAAAACCAAAAAGACGCTTTCAGAGAAACTGCTTTGTGGTGTGTGAATTCATCTCACAGATTTACATCTTTCTTTTTATGGAGCAGTGTGCTAACACTATTTTTGTGGAATCGGCAAGGGGAGATTCACGAGCACATTGTTGCAAATTGTGAAAAATGAAATATAAAACTAGATAAAACTAGTTTTATAAACTAGAAGATAAAAACTAGAAGGAAGCTTTCTGAGAAAGTTGTTTGCAATGTGTGAATTCATTTCACAGAGCTGCACCTTTCTTTTCATATAGCAGTTTGCTAACACTGTTTTTTTTGGAATCTGCAAAGGGATATTTGTGAGTGCTTTGAGACCTATGGTGAAAAAGTAAATACCCTCACATAAAAACTAGAAAGAAGTTTTCTCAGAAACTGCTTTCTGATGTGTAAATTCATCTCACAGAGTTACACTGTTCTTTACATTGAGCAGTTTGCTAACACTGTTTTCTTGGAATCTGCAATGGGATATTTAGGAGTGCATTGAAGCTTATGGTGATAAAGGAAATATCCTCATACAAAAACTGGATAGAACCACTCTGAGAAACCACTTTGTGATGTGTTAATTCATCTCAGAGTTACATGATCCTTTTCATGGATCAGTTTGGTAGCTCTGTTTTTGCGGAATATGAGAAAGGATAATTTGGATCACATTGGAGCCTTTGATGACTAAGGAAATATACTCATATGAAAAATTGAAAGAAGCTTTCTGAGAAAGTTCTTTGTGATGTGTGAGTACATCTTCCTGAGTTGCACCTTACTTTTCATTGAGAAGTTTGCTAGAGCTGCTTTCCTGCAATTTTCAAATGGATATTTGGGAGCACCTTGAGGCCTATGGTGAAAAAAGAAATATCTTCTGATGAAAACTAGAAAGAAGCTTTATGAGAAACTGCTCTGTGATGGTTGAATTCATCTCACAGAGTTACACCTTTCTTTTCCTTGAGCAGTTTGGTAGCACTATTTTGGGGGAATTCTGGAGCTCATAGAGGCTGATGGTGAAAAAGGAAATATCTTCTAATAAAAAGTGGAGAGAAGGTTTTGTGATGTGTGCATTCACCTCATAGATATAAACCATATTTTTGATTGACGAGTTTGGCGTCACCGTTTTTATGGTGTCTGAGAAGAGATTGTGAGAAAGCTTTGAGGCTGATGGTGGAAGAGTAAATATGCTGCACATATGAGAAGTAGAAAAGAGTCTACTGAGAAATTTCTTTGTGATGGCTGAATTCATCTTCCAGAGGCAAACCATTCTTTACATTGAGCACTTTGTTAACCTTGTTTTTGTGGAGTCTACAAAGGGATATAGGAAGCAAAGAGAAGCCTATGGTGAAAAAGGAAATACCCTCAGATAAAAACTAGAAAGAAGCTTTCGGAGAGACTGTTTAGTGATGAGTGAATTCATCTCACAGTGTTAAATCTTTCTTTTCATTGAGCAGTTTGGTAATACTGCTTTTGTGGAATCTGTAATGGGATATTTGGGAGCACATAGAGTTCTGAGGTGAAAGAAGAAAGTTCTCCAGGAAAAACCTGGAGAGAATCTTTCAGAGAAAGTGCTTTGCGATTTGTGCATTCATCCCATACAGCTAAACATTCCTGTTGAGTGAACACTTTGGCATCATTGTTTTTGTTGTTTCTGAGAAGGGATAATTGGGATCACATTGAAACCTATGGTTTTAAAGGAAATATTCTTATATAAAAACTAGAAAGAAACTTTCTGAGAAACTCCTTTGTGATGTGTGAATTCATCTCACTGAGTTACACTGTTCTTTTCATTAAGCAGTTTGCTAACACTGTTTTCTTGGAATCTGCAATGGGATATTTCAGAGCACTTTAATGTTAATGGTGAAAAAATAAATAATATCATATAAAAACTAGAAAGAAGCTTTCTGAGACCACTTTGTGATGTGTTAATTTATCCCACAGAGTTACACGACTCTTTTAATGGAGCAGTTTACCAGCAGTGTTTCTAGGGAATATGAGAAGGGATATTTTGGATCGCACTGAATCCTATGGTGACAAAGGAAATATCCTCATATAAAAACTGGAAAGAAGCTCTCTGAGAAACCGTTTTGTGATGTGTTAGTTCACCTCACAAAATTATACTCCTTTATTTTCTTGGAGCACTTTGCCATCACTCTTTTCATGGAATCAGCATAGGGATATTTGGGAGCACATGGAGGCCTATAGTTAAAAAGGAAATATCCTCAGATAAAAACTAGAAAGAAGCATTCTGAGAAACGGCTCCGTGATGTGTGAATTCTTCTCACAGAGTTACACCATTCTTTTCATGGAGCAGTTTGGTCGCACTGTTTTTGAGGAATCTGGGAAGTGATATTTTGGATTGCATTGAAGCCTTTGGTGGCAAAGGAATTATCCTCAGATAAAAACTAGAAAGAAGCTATGTGAGAAACTTCTTTGTGATGCGTGAATTTACATCAGAAGAGTACACCTTTCTTTTCAAGGAGCAATTTGCTAACACTGTTTTCATGGAATATACAATGGGATATTTGAGAGCGCATTGAGGCCTCTAGTGAAAATGTAAATATCCTTAGATAAAAACTAGAAGGAAGCTTTCTGAGAAACTGCTTTGTGATGGGTGAATTCATCTCACAGAGCTACATTGTGCTTTCCTTTGAGCAGTTTGATTACACTGTCTTCGTGGAGTCTGCAGTAGAATGTTTGGGAGTGTACTGAAGCCTATGGTGACAAAGGAAATATCCTCAGAAAAAAATTAGAAAGAAGCTTTCTGAGAATCTGCTTTTTAATGTGTGAATTCATCTCACAGCATTACACTGTTCTGTTCCTTGATCAGTTTACTAACACTGTTTTCTTGGTATCTGCAATGGGATACTTCGGAAGGCATTGAAGTTTATAGTGACAAAGGAAATATCCTGAGACGAAAACTAGAAAGGTTTCTGAGAAACTTGTTTCTGATATGTGAATTCACCTCACAGAGTTACAACTTTCTTTTCAAGCAGCAGTTTCCCAGCACTGTTTTTGGGGAGTTTGAGAAGGAGTATTTTGAATTGCATTGAAGCATAGGGTGACCTAGTAAATATCCTCAGATAAAAACTAGAAAAAAGCTTTCTGAGAAACTGCTTTGTGATGTGTGAATACATCTCACAGAGGTACACCATTCTTTTCATCAAGCAGTTTGCTAACAGTGTTTTCTTGAAATCTGCAATGGGGTATTTCAGAGTGAATAGAAACGATGACAAAGGAAATATCTTTATATAAAAACTAGTAAGAAGCTTTCTGAGAAACTGCTATGTGATGTGTTAATTCATCTCACACAATTACATGACTGTTTCCATGGATCAGTTTGGTAGCACTGTTTTTGGGTAACCTGAGAAGGGATATTTTGGATCGCATTGATGTATATGTTGACTAAGGAAATATCCTCAGATAAAAATCAGAAAGTAGCTTTCTGAGAAAGTTCTTCATCATGTGAGAATTCCGCTCACAGAGTTACAAATTTCTTTTCATGGAGCAGTTTGCTAGCATTGTTTTCATGGAATCTGCAAAGGGGTATTTGGGAGCTCATGGAGGACTATGTTGAAAAAGGGCATATTATCAGTTAAAATCTAGAAACAATCCTTCTGAGAATCTGATTTGTGATGTGTGAATTCATCTCACACATTTACACCTTTCTTTTCATGGAGCAGATAGCTAAAACTGGGTTCGTGGAATCTGCAAAGGGATATTCACGAGTACATTGAGATTACGGTGAAAAGGAAATATCCTCAGATAAAACTAGAAAGAAGATTTCTGAGAAACTGCTTTGTGATTTGTGAAGTCATCTCACAGAGTTACACGATTCTTTTCATGGAGAAGTTTGATAGCACTGTTTTGGGGGAATCTGAGAAGGCATATTTTGGATTGCATTGAAGTCTATGGTGACAAAGGTAATATCCTCAAATTAAAACTAGAAAGAAGCTTTTTGAGAAACTGCTTTGTGACGTGTGAATTCATCTCACAGATTTACATGACTCTTTACTTGGAGCAGTTTGGTAGCACTGTTTTTATGAAAGCTTCAAACGGATATTCGGGAACTCCTAGAGGCCTATGGCGAGAAAGGAAATAACTTCAGATAAAAACTGCAGAGAAGCTTTTTGAGAAATG
>NW_016816071.1:0-8546 GCF_001698545.2 Rhinopithecus bieti
TTTTCAAAATCACTTGTATTTTCTCAAAATTTCTTTCAACTAAGTTTCTCTCAACCTACTTTTAATCAAGGAAAATTAAAGATATTTGGGACTACTAGTTTTTAATTTTGTAAATGTTACACCAAAAAGTATTTACAGCATGTTATCCACAAAAGAAAGAAGGATGAATTGCCTATATCAAGAATGTTAAACAGACAAGGACCTAAGTAAGTCATGTCAAGTTTTACAAGTGGTGGGAAACTTAATTAGCCCAGACCAAGCAAAGAAACTAGACTTTGAGTATAGTGCTAGAGCTCAAAATAAGGCCCTACGAGTCTTTGTAATTATTCAAGTGGGTGTATGGAAGAAAAAAATAAAATAAAATTCACTAAATGCAAACACTACACTGAGCATAATTTAAACTCATTCATAATTAATGGCCTCTGTATCTTCAATATGAGCATCAATTCTTACTGACTTGACAAACTAATAGTAAATAATTCAAGATGGTAAAATAAAAGATACAATTCCATTCTCTAATCTGCCTCTTTCCATAATGTATCCTACAACAGGAAAACCAGAAGTTCTTTAAATCTGTAGATGAGAGTACTGAAGGATAACATGAAAACGTGAACAACTGACTCATAATGCTAATGCATTTTTACTTTCTAATATTGAACGGGACAGGAGGCTCACACCTGTAATCCCAGCACTTATGGAGACCGAGGTGGGTGGATCACTTGAGGTCAGGAGTTGAAGACCAGCCTGACCAACATGGTGAAACCCTGTCTCTACTGAAAATGCAAAATTAGCCCAGCTTGGTGACACACACCTGGAATCTCAGCTACTTGGGAAGCTGAGGCAGAAGAGTTGCTTGAACCCAGAAGATGGAGGTTGCAGTGAGCCAAGATCGCACCATTGCACTCCAGCCTGGGCAACAAGAGTAAAACTCTGTCCTCCTACCAACAACAACAACAAAAATAATAAAAGAAAGAAAGAGGACAGGAACTTCTGGAACCTAAAATGTAAATACATTATATAAATATAATGTAAATACTGTATTTAGATTAATATAATGTATTTATATAATATAATGTAAATACAGTATTTACATTATATTAATGTAAATTCCAGTATTAATATTACATTAATACTGTAGTAATACCGTATTACATTTATATAATTATATATAATTACATTTATATTTATTACATATGTAATTGTACATATTTTATTATTTTAATAGCATATATAATAGTTTTGAGGCACTAGAGTGAACGTTGTGAGTTAGCTGGGATGTAGTGACACTAGAGTGAAGAAATATATCTTATATGGGGGATATTTCCTTAGTGTTAATATTACTATAAGTAAATCTATGGTATAGTTCTAAATTAAAAACCTAATACCTCTTGACAAATTTCAGAGTCAAAATTTTAGGAACATTATGAGACTGTCTATATAATGCATATGACAATTTTTAAGAGGAAAAGTAAATAGTTCACAGAGTTCACCCAGAAGGAAAGTCACCAAGGAGCTGCCATGGGAAGTTGCTTCACTGATGATTCAAAACTGCAGCAAGTTCACAGATGTTTGGTCTCTGATAAAAAAGAGGTGCCAGTTATAATTTGCCTGAGGTGACCTTTTAAAATCACGTCAAGTCCCAAAGAACTCCACCATTTGGATGGTTGCTGGCTCTAAGATGTGGATCTGAAGTAGGCATAAAAAGTAAACCAGGATTATTTTAAGCAGTTGCAAATTATTCTTAATTTGTAAGAATCATTTTTTGACTCCCTGGTTTAGACCCTTTACCCTCTTTATGTGGTTCCTAATCTCCTGGGTAATACTAAACATTGGCCTTTATGGTGACTCTCGTCATAAGCCAACTTACACAAAGAACAAGGAGAATGAGCCTCTGTTCATTTCCTAGTCTCAAATGTCTTCTAGAGGAAGAATCATGTCTGTGGAACAGGACACATGATATATGATAGACAACTACACAATTAATTGTCTACATCTCATTCTAGCAAAGTTATTTGGGAGAAACAGTAGTTATGTCCTGTACCTGGGAACTCTCAAGCACACAAGAACAGAAGGACTTTTTACATAAAATACCTTCTAGCCCATAGAACAAAGCTCTCCCCAGATTATTTTCAGGCATTCAACAAAGACAGAACTAGCTAGACAATATGTGGCTCCAGTATTAACTACCATTTATTTCTTTTTATTGTTCTCAATAATAATATTTTTCATAGCACACTGGTCCTGTATTCAATAATCAAGATGGATATATTGCTCATGTCAACCCTTACTGAAATTTAACCCTCACTGGATAAACCCCATTGTGTTCTTGAGTCACTCCACTTTTTCAGTCAAAGAAACAAAGAGAAACAAAACCCAAGACATTCCATGGTTTTTCCCACTTTGCCTCCTATTTTGACTGCTTTCCCCAAAATCCTTGGAGATCTACTTCCTTTTTTTCTGGATGCATTGAAAACCTATTTTATCCTTGCTAACTACTCAAAATATGTTTTCCTTTTCCTATAATTAATCAATAAGGTCAATCCAACAGTATCGGTATTTTTTAATTGCTTAATTTTGAATTTCAAATTCAATTAGCTCTAAAAATATTAGTAATGATGGTTTTCATCTTAACGTTATTAAACACAATGATGATTTCTCATTTTGGCTATAATAGGAATGCTCTCTGCACAATCTTAATATAATAACTTATTTTAAAACCCAAATCATCCATATTATATATAATCATATTACATTACTAAAAAATAACACATTTGGCCAAATTGTCAATAATAAAATTATAATTTTAAGTTTGTGCACAACTAAAATATAATTGAATTTCAGAGTTGACTAAAACCAGAATATAAAAACTGACACTGGATAATCTTAAACTATAGTAAGCTGAATAATGACCCCCAAAGATGCTAACATTTGAATCCCCAGAAGTTGTCAATATATTGCTTTATATAATAAAAGAAGTTTTGCAGAAGTGATTAACATATTTTGAGATGGGGGAATCACCCTGGATATTAAAGGTATTCCCAGTGAAATCACAAATGCCCTATAAAATGGGAGGCAGAGATATTTGACTGAAGAGAAGGTGATGTGACAACAGAAGCAGACAAGGAAGTGATTTGTGGCAAACAAGTGGCCTTCAGCTGCCTCTGGTAATTGGAAGAGGCAAAGAACAAGTTCTCTCCTCTTGCCTCTGAAAGGAACCAGTCCTGCTCACTCCTTGATTTTAGCCAAAAGAGACTCCTTTTGGGCTTCTGACATCCAGCACTGTGAGGGAATCACTTTGGGTTGTTTTGAGTCCCTAGGTTTGTAATATTATGTCAGAGCAGCAACAGAAAATGAATACCTGGAAGTGGGACACCTGCTGAAAGAAATATCCAAAAGGGTGGAAGTGACTGGAATTTGGTAATGGGAAGAGCCTGGAAGAATTATGGAGCAGAGGATGGAGAAGTATACATTTTCTTGAAGAAACTCTTAGTAGAAATATGGTTGGTAGTGATTCTGACAGTGAGAATGCACAAGGAAATGAGAGGCATGGTGAAGAAAGCTTATGTCACCTTAGAGAATCCCGAAATCATCAGAAACAGGCTGTTGATAGAAATAGGAATGATAGGCTGGGCTTGGTGGCTCACACTTGTAATGCCAGCATTTTGAGTGGCAGAGGTGGGCAGATAGCCTGAGGTCAGAAGTTTGAGACTAGCCTGGCCAACATGGTGAAACACCATCACTACTAAAACTACAAAATTTGCTGGGTGTGGTGGTGCATGCCTGTAATCCCAACTACTCAGGAGGCTGAGGCAAGAGAATTGCTTGAACCCAGGAGATGGAGGTTGCATTGAGCTGAGATGGCACCACTGCACTCCAACCTGGCAACAAAGCGAGACTTTGTCAAAAAAAAAAAGAAAGAAAGAAAGAAAGAAAGAAAGAAAGAAAGAAAGAAAGAAAGAAAGAAAGAGAAAGAAAGAAAGAAAGAAAGAAAGAAAGAAAGAAAGAAAGAGAAAGAAAGAAAGAAAGAAAAAGAGGAAGGAAGGAAGAGGAATATTAAAAGCACTGTTCATGAGATCTCCTAAGGAAATGAGAAACATGTCATCTAGAGGTGCTGCTTAGTTCATTCTTGCTACTTATAGTAAAATGTGATAGGAAATAATTAGACTGAAGTAATAGCTGTCAAGCACAAATAAAGTAGGGTCTGGTAACTGGGAGATTTCTCAGCCTATCCCAAGGTGCAAAAGATGCCAAACTGGAGAATCATCGTTAGGAAGTGACTTGGTTCTGGAGTGAAAGACAAGGGTGTGCTTGAACAACTTTTACTTGTGCCTCTGAAGTATCAAAAGGTCAAATTATTCAGTCATAAAGAGGGTTATTGATGAAATTAGGTGTGTGACTCATGGATTCCCTGTGCCACCTCAGCAGAAGACACTCCCTGACCCCCAAAACTTCATGTCTGTCTCACAGGCAAAATACATTCATCCCATTCTCAAGTCTTAAAAATTAAGCATCATTTCAAATCCAAAATCTTATATAAGTGTGACCAGCTCAAAATTCTGAAATTTAAATCTTCTAAATTAAGCACAGAGGGGACTCTAGATATAATCCATCCTATGGTGAAATTCCTCTTGGAATTCTGACCTTCAGAACTCTGAGAGAACAAACGTGTCTTGTTTTAAGCCACTAAATTAGTGTTAATTTGCCACAGCAGCAATTAGAATACAATAAACCAGCTTTAAAACATTCAAAATTTCAGTACTTATATTTGGTGACCTCTGCAAACAATATATAAAAGAACTTGGATTTAATGAAAATTTGTGAAAAACCATTATCAACATTTTCTAACAGAGTTTTCTTTCTGACAACAAAGAGAAGAAAAGTATAGGCTAGTAGGGAGTCAGTGAAGACATTCTGCCTTACAGGATGTATTTTCACCTTTGTTTAAATAGGAATTAAGATAGCTTTTAATTTCACTGTGTTCCTTTAGGTCAGAAACTTTTGACAAGTTACATTCTCTGGTGCTTAGATTGTTAATTTGTAAAGGAAGGATAGTAATAATATATAATTTATCACATAACAATGGAGTCAAATAACATCATTTATAATATCTAAAATAGCAACAATGTGAGTCACTTCTTATTTTCAACTTATTTTACTATTTCTTTATTATTATATTATTTTATTATGTGTTTAAACCCCTGTTGATAAGAAAGGAAAAACAGGAAAAAAGTTTTATTTTATTTTGGGATTTATTTCATAAATATGAAGTAAAAAGTTGAAATAGTTTTCATCATGCAAAATCCTTCAAAACATCATAAGTCAACTTATTTAAAAGGTTGTTTTTTCATTTTGTATGTTGATTGATAACTAAGGATAGATTTTGTGGCATTCTTATTTTAAGAAAACTTAGTTTATGACATCTCAGACCTACAGAACAAATTGGAGAATTAATATTTATTTGAAAAAGGAACCATCCGAGGGCTTCTTTGAATACCCACCAGTGGGGAAGCATTATTCATGTAAATAGAAAGTATGTATAATACAATTTTGGGGGTTTTTTTTGAGACAGAGTCTTGCTCTTGTCGCCCAGGCTGGAATGCAGTGGCTCTATCTCCGCACACTGCAACGTCTGCCTCCTGGGTTCAAGCGGTTCTCCTGCCTCAGCCTCCCAAGTAGCTGGGACTACAGGCGCACACTACCATGCCAGGCTAATTTTTGTATTTTCAGTAGAGACGGAGTTTCATCATGTTGGCCAGGCTGGTCTTCAACTCCTGACCTCAGGTGATCTGTCAGCCTCAGTCTCCCAAAGTGCTGAGATTACAGGCATGAGCAACTGCACCTGGCCTATAATATGTCATTTTTAAATAGCTACTCTGAAACTATGAACCATTCTCTGGAACAAAATTGATTTCATTTCCATAAATATATGTTTTCTTTAATTTTGAGGAAAGTCCCATAATTTACACAAAGGCTATATTTAGCCCATAATGAATATTCATGAGAATGCATGTTATTAATAATCTTAGAGTTGTTTGCTTTATAATTCTGAATTATTTTTACATATACCTTTCAAAATATAAGCACTTTTAAACGTATTTTCTACTTTGAATTAGGAAAATGTGTTTTAAGATAAAATTATTTTATCAATTTAGTTTCAATTAAAACAAATATATCAAATAGGAGACATATACATCACCTTCCCAAGCCCCTGATACACAGCAGGCATTTAAAAAGTAGAAAAAAGTTGTGGTAAAATAAAAATGTACATGGATATTACATTATTATATCATTATTATTAATGTTATGCTTTCAGGAAGGGCCAAAATATTGTATGAACCAAAGAGTCAAAGTTTTAAAGGAAATTTGTTTTATGTGGTATTTTAATTTAGCTTAGCATATTTGATTTTTAAAAAATTAATTACACATTTTAAAAATTCATAGTACCTAGGGGCTATGACATATACAAAACTGTGGGAAAATGACATTTGTGTTTTTCTTTCCTAGAGAGCATAGGTCTTCCTTCCTCCCACTTTTTATTATGCATCACATATACACACAGGTGTAAATACATGTATATAATCAATTTATAGCATCTACTTGAGTATTGAACAGGAGATGGTACTGAGATTTGGCAGGGTGAGAATAACATTGGAAGCAAAATTAGAAATGATCAGGATAACACAGTAAGTCATATCTGCTTAACTTTATTCCTATATTCTTGCCATTAAAAATTAATAAATTACTTTTTAGCTTAATAACTAAACCAACTACACACTACAACTTTTTTGTAAATTATAAACTTGGGAGTCTTTCTTGTCACCTTCATTAATTATATACAATGTTATCACTGCTGAATTTTAAGTAATATTAATAACAACATAATAAAATATCCTATATTTAGTCTTACTGTCCCTCATTTTTATTCATGTTTATAGTAGAACATCTGTTTCCTGACATTTTTAAGTGCCTACACTAAAATAGGCTAACAAATGTCATTCAACACTTTGTATAACTAAAAGCACTAAGTCTAAAAATGTGTCATAATAAAACAAGGTGATATTTGCATCATTAAAAAAACTACATAAGTGGTATAAACGTAATTCACTTTTAAAGGTCTTATACGACAAGAAAATACTTTCAGCCTACCTTGGAACTTACATATAAAAATGATCCATTCTTAATGTACATAAAAAGTCACCCTAGAAGAAAGTGCACATTATAGTATACAGTAAGAATCTGACCCAACAAATAAAGAGTAATAGTGTTTCTAGAAGGAAAAAATGGTTTATTCTAGCTTTCTATAAAGGGAAACAAATTGAATAAAATCAAAAGTAATGCCATTTACTTTTCCAATGTGTGTTTGCTACATACACGTAAGGAATTATTAGAATAATGACACACATTTGTGTTGTTTTATAATTGTCAATATATTTTCACATTCAATGCTAACCTCTCAGCCATGCTTTAAGGTAGACAGTACAGATCTGAACCCCATTTTATATGTGAGGTCACTGAAATCCAAGGAGATTGAGTTCTAAAGTTTATTCAGGGATGAAGTTGAAGTTGGAAGCTGCATTTCAGTTTTCTCAAGCCAAGTTCCCCATGTCTTGATTTTGAGACATTTATTAATAAATATTTCAATCCATGTACACATAATCATAAGGAAGAGACAACACATTTCCTATTAGAACCAGCCTTCTGGAGTTCTCTGAATGTCAATGAGATGAATAATGCTGAGGTTCAAAGGAATGCCAAGTAAATGTTACCACTCTTCTCTGACGAAGTCTGAAACAACAGAGAAGTAAGACAAAAGATTCCACAGTTAGGAACCAAAATATCACTTTTGTCACTAATAAATTTGGAGAATATGGCTTGGGCATGTGCCAACAATGGATTTCCTACAATTGATGCCAGAATCAGAGCAACATAACCTCCTGGTCACCCACAGCCTTGGACCACCATAAGCCTCTCCAGGGAACAAGGCCTTTGCATTTAAATGGATCACATGCTTAAGAGCATATGACTTCTGTAGGCAAGTAGATCCCACAAATAAGGAGAAAAGGAGCCAGGTTTTCATGCCTAGTTTTTTCCAGTACTCACCAACAGGTGTGCGAGGAAGTGGAGAGAGGCAGCGTAACCAACCAGTGGAGCTTCCCTGCTATTTGGAAGAAACCATCAGGAGTGGGAAAGAAATGTTTCTTCTCCCTAAAAATGTCAAATAATCGTGGTGACAAGAAATATATGTAAATACAGTTTAGACTTTCAAAATGTCTTGCCAAAAGTCATAAAATGTCCACATTTGCCATGAAAGGATATAAAAAATAATGTTAATGAAGAAATATAGAAGCCCTGAGATACAGATAGTTATTTCATTCAAGTGAGATATGGTGGAATCTCTTATTTATACTGAAGCTGCAATCCCCATTGATGTACAGTAAAATAATCTATAAAGAGAAACATACCTGATTTTTCCTGAAATCCCTTAAACTGATCTAAGGAAGGAGGTGTGCAGCTTACTAAAACAACTTGATGAGACTTAATATCAT
>NW_016816072.1:0-1968 GCF_001698545.2 Rhinopithecus bieti
TTTTTTAAATCTTCTCAAACAGAAACTTTAAATAAAATTCCCCATTCCCCACCTCCTTTCAGCATCTTATAACTTTCTGTCTCTATGAATTCACCTATTCTAGGTACTTCATGTGAGTGGAATAATACAATAATTTGGTTGTGTGTGTGTGTGTGTGTGTGTGTGTGTGTGTGTGTGTGTAGCTTATTTCACATAGAATAATGCTTGCAAGCTTCATCCATGATGCAGCATATATCAGAACTTCATTCATTTTTAAGGCTGAATAGTGTTCCATTGTATGTATGTACCATATTTTGTTTATCCAATAATCTTTTGATGGATGCTCAGATTGTTTTTTTCTTTGGGGCTATTATGAATACTACTATGAACATTCATGTGTAAGTTTTTGTATGAACTCGTCTTCATACGTTTATCTTTGTGTATACCTAGGAGTAGAACTGCAGGGTTATATAGTAGCTTTATAATTTTTTTGAGGAAAAGAGACACACTGTTTTTCCATTACAGGTGCACCATTTTATATTCCCACCAGCAATGTATGAGTTCCAATTTCTTCATATCCTAGCCAATATTTGTCATTTTCCTTGTTTTTATTATAGCCATCTCAGTAGGTGTGAGGTGGTATCTTGTGGTTTTGGTTTTCATTTCTCTAATTACTAATGATGTTGGCCTCTTTTAATGTGCTCATTGGTCATTTATACATCGTCTTTGGAAATATGTCTATTCAAGTACTTTGCCATATTTTTAAATTTTAGAACATACTCATGTTTATTAGCTGGTTTATACTTGAGAAAGCAAAGGTAGGTACACAAAGAGCTGTTTGACAAAGTCTCAGTTATCAAAAAATAGTATTTATCTGTCTGCCCTACTCAGAGGGCACTTACATCTACTCCTAGGTGACTGTCCTCTGGAATGCAACCATTCGGTTTATGACATTGCACTGCTGTTGTATTGCACACAGAATGCAGACCTGTGTGCATCTAGTGTCAAAGAAGTGGTCCATTAAACACACTAAAAGCACTAGTACTAAATGTCAAATTTAAATGTTAGTAACTACCAAACACTAATTATGTAATAGAATGGTCAGAAAAACAACAAGCTTTGAATACTGTGTAAACTACAGGCTCTTATAAAATATAGGCTTTCATCAGCTGCCTCCAACTTATTTCCTTCCTTGGCCAAAGCCTGTGCATTCATGCCAAATCAAGTACTTATAACACAATACTTTTATTTAAAATTGTGATAAAACAGATAACATAAAATTTACCATTTCAACCATTTTAAAGTATACAGTTCAGTAGTGTTAAGTATATTTACATGTTGGTGCAACAGATCTCCAGAACTTTTTCCCACTTGCAAAATTGAAACTCTATATTCATTAAACAACCCTCCAACTCTCCTTTCCCCCAAACCCTGGAAAGCACTATTTTACTTTTTATTTCTATGAATTTGGCTCCTGTAAATATGTAATATAAGTGCAACCATGTGATATTTGTCTTTTCGTGACTGACTTATTTCACTTAGCAGATGTCCTCAAGGTTCATCAAAGTTTTCATTAGTAGTATGTATTAGTCCATTCTCACATTGCTATAAGGAACTACGTGAGACTGGGTAATTTATAAAGAAAAAAGGTTTAATTGACTCACAGTTCCACAGACTGTACAGGAAGCATGGCTGGGGAGGCCTCAGGAAACTTACAATCATGCCAGAAGGCAAAGAGGAAGGAGTCACATCTTACATGTCCAGAGTAGCAGGAAGAAAACAAAAGGGTAGGTGGTACACACTTTTAAATGATAAGATCTCATGACAACTCACTCACTATCATGGGAACAGAAAAAGGGAAATCCACCCCATGATCCAATCACTTCCCACTAGGCCCCTCCTCCAACACTGGTGTATTAGCCAGGGTTATCTAGAGGGACACAAGTAATTGAATATATATTCATAAATACATATATATATATATATATA
>NW_016816072.1:4759-7974 GCF_001698545.2 Rhinopithecus bieti
ATGATGAAATGCTTCTGTGCATGACTCATTTTATGGCTAGATGGATCAGAAAGCACCCAGTTCACAAGAGGCAGTTCAGGTCACATGGAGACTTGATGACCCATAGTCAAACGTTCAGTTGTGGAAACTGAAAGCCCAGTAAAAAACCCAGTAAAAAGCCCAAGTATTAGAACTTAAAGTATAATAATAATAAAAAAAAAAAAAAAAAAAAAAAAGCCCAAGTAAAAAGCTCCACCAAAGCCCAGTAGAAAGCCAAGAGCTGTCTCTCAATAGGAGAGTGGTTATTTGCAGAAGATGGCAGGGTCTTGCTCCAAAATCCTAGAGGCCTCTGCTGTAATTCATCTATGGGTGCCGCCAAAGACTCCAAACAGCATCCCTACCTACCACTGACACCTCAAGCATCACTGGATCTGCTGAGTCATATGGCCCAAGTGGCAGAACAGGTTACACAGCACCCTGGACTTATTGCAGAGCCTTCTCCTGTTCTAGAATCTACTCAAGCTGGCAGCCTTTCAGGTCACTTAATAAATGGGCCAGAGTAACACACTCAAATATGGAATGTGTTGCCTCTGAAATTCAAATAAGCCCATGAGGTGTTATGCCTCTTGCTTGGTTGTAGGAGGGACCAAATGCAGAAACTTATTCTTCACCTTAGAAGGAATATGTCATCAGGCCCCACACCACTGGATCCCTAGAAATTTTACTGAGGTAGAAGGTCCCTGAGTTTTAGTTGGATTTATTTCCCATCCTCCAGCACATAAATGTCTCACCAATAAGTCCAATGTGTTTGCTACTTCTTACTCACTGGATCTAATCAGCATAATGTCATCAATGTAATAGATCAGTGTGATATCTTGTGGAAGCAACAAGCGATCAAGGTCTCTCCGAGTAAGATCATGACACAAAGCCGGAGAGTTGATATACTCCTGAGGTAAGACAGTGAAGGTATACTGTTGGCCTTGCCAGCTGAAGGTAAATTGCTTCAGATAGGACTAATGGACAGGAATGGAGAAAAAGGCATTTGCCAAATCAATGGCTGCATACCAGGTACCAGGAGATGTGTTAATTTGCTCAAGCAATGAAACCGCATCTGGTACAGCAGCTGCAATTGGAGTCATTACTTAGTTAAGCTTACAGTAATCCACCGTCATTCCCCAAGGTCCGTCTGTCTTCTGCACAGCCAAATGGGAGAGTTTAATAGGGAAGTGGTGGGAATCACCACGCCTGTATCTTTCAAGTCTTTGATAGTGGCACTAATCTCCACAATCCCTCCAGGGATGAGATATTGTTTTTGATTTACTATTTTTCTAGGTAGAACCAGCTCTAATGGCTTCCATTTGGCCTTTCCCACTATAATAGTCCTCACCATACCAGTCAGGAAGCCAGTGTTGGAGTTCTGTCAGCTGCTAAGTATGTCTATGTCAATTATGCATTCTAGCACTGGGGAAATGACCACAGGATGAGTCCAGGGACCCACTAGACCCACTACAAGTCAGATCTGGGCTAAAACTCCATTAATTACTTGATCTCCATAAGTCCATACTTTAACTGGAGGACCACAGTGATGCTTTGGGTCCCCTGGAATCCACATCAGCTCAGAGCCAGTGTCCAGTAGTCCTCGAAATGTCCGATCATTTCCCTTTCCCCAGTGCACAATTCCTCTGGTAAAAGGCCCAAGATCTCCTTGGGGGAAGAATGGGAGAAAGACTAACAACATAAAGTTTGGTAATGTAGTGGAGTCCTTCCTAAAGGGTCCCAACCTCCCCTTCGTTCAAGGCATTCTGGGTCTGTAAACCGGCTGAAGTCTGGAAATTGATTGAGGGGCCATGATTCTCTGTTTTTATAATTCACATTAGTCTTTTATCCATTCGACCTAGAAATTTTCTACTTGTATAAATTATGTAAGAATTCAGTAGGCTTCCTATCAATTTCACTTCTAGGAATATGGTAATTAATTAGCCTATGCCAGAGCTCTACACGAGTTAAACTATACTGATTGCTGCTTTGCCTCTGCTGTCCATTACGGTAGCTACATCAACCTTATCTTTAACAATTGAGTGCCACCACTTGGCCCCTGCCATCTTGAGATCCAATTATTCCTACTGTATTTACATTTTGTACTTGAGTGACTGTGGTTCCCACTATTAGATCTGACATACAGAGAACAGTAATTACAGGGCTCCTCAAAGATGCAGGTGCTGTCCTCACAAATCTATTTCTCAAGGCATTGGTCAAGGGTATATTTTCTGGATCTTCCAAGCTGGGATGAGTAAGTCTGAAATGACTAATCCACTCCACTGTCCCAATCTCCCTAAGCCTTTAGATCCCTTCCTCTACATTAAGCCAAGGGAGATCAGGCATTTCAAGTTCGCTCACAGTGGGCCATCTTCTAATCCATATTTCAGCTAACCAAGCAAATAAACTATTACAATCTTTTTTAACTCCCCAAGCTGCAAAATTAAATGCAGAGTCCTTACTTAATGGGCGCAAATAAATAAATTCAGTCTGATCAAACTCTGCTCCTTCTGTCATCATCCCACACCCTTAATATCCATTCCCATGCCTGTTCTCCAGATTTCTGTTTATATAAATTAGAAAACTCTCTTTCTTTTCAAATGTAGCACACCTCCTCATGGGTCACACTCTCAACCTCATCTGTAGGGGCCAAGTGGGACTTGAGTCTAGTTATTGGTCTAGTAGCAAACAGGGGTGTTGGGGGTGGCTCCTGAGGAGAATCAACATTACCTTGCCTGGTAACTGCCTCAGGGGAGGCCATCACTGTTGCCTCAGGCAGCACAGCGTTTATCTCCTCAGACAAAGGTGGAACGGCTCATGGCAGTATAGGTTAGGGAGGGGGTTGTTGCCACTACTGAGGAGGGGAAGCTGTTTCTTCTGGCAAAATGTTCATCAGAGTTTACAAACTCAGTGTCCCAAGCTTCATCACGGTCTTCCCATATGTCCCCAGTCCAAGTTGCAGGGTCCCATTGTTTTCCAAATCAATGCCCTCACGCTAACAGTAGACACCTGGCAAGGCTGTGCATGCACCTTTCGTTCCAGGTCAGCTACTCACATGGTAAGAGCTTGTGCGTATTTTTCCACAATTTCTGCTCTTTCTCTACAGGAGATAAGACTCCCACTCAGGGCAATCCTAGCAGATTTAAGGCTCCGTATCTGTTTCTGAAGGCGGGAGATAGAATCCCTGAGTTCATTATTTT
>NW_016816072.1:9520-17478 GCF_001698545.2 Rhinopithecus bieti
GCTTTTGCTGCCGTTGCTTTTTGTGTTTTAGACATGAAGTCCTTGCCCATGCCTTTTCATCACTTTTTCTACTGAACTTAGGGACAACCAACCAGCTTCATTATGTTCCTTGGTTCTCCACATATGGTCAAAGGTATTTTGTATAGAGTCACTAAACTCCTTGCCTCTCAGAAGCAATGATTCAGGAGTGTCAAATGCATTTATTTTGCAAAACTGTCTAAACAGTTCAAGGCAAGAACTATCAGTGTTTTCCATAATATTAGAAGTAGAGTACTTAGTATTTTTGGTTTTAATCATATGAAGCAGCGAACTCCAGAACCTCCCCACTTCTGGTACCAAAATCTGTATTAGGGTTCTCCAGAGGGACAGAAGCAATGGAATATATGTGTATATATATGTGTATATATATACACACACACAGACATATATATGTGTATATGTATATATATATGTGTGCATATATATAGCAGATTTTATTATTAAGCCACACAATCACAAGATCTCACAATAGGCCATTTTCAGGTTGAGCAAGGAGAACCAGTCTGAGTTCCAAAACTGAAGAACATGAAGTCCTATGTTCAAGGGCAGAAAGCATCCAGCATGGGAGGAAGATGTAGGCTGGGAGGCTAGGTCAGTGTCGCATTTTCACATTTTTCTGCCTACTTTATATTTATTGTCAGTTGATTCGATTATGCCCACCAGATTAAGGGTGGTGGGTCTGCCTTCCCCAGCCCACTGACTCAAATGTTAATCTCCTTTGTCAACACCCTCACACACACACCTGGGATCAATACTTTGAGTCCTTCAACCCAATCAAGTTGACACTCTGTATCAACCATCACAACTGGGGATTACAATTCAACATAAGATTTGGGTGGTGACAAAAATCCAAACCATATCATAGTATGTTAGAGAATTTTCTTCCATTTTAAAGCTGAATAATATTCCATTGTATGTATATGTCACATTTTGTTCATTCATCCATCACTGGATGCTTGGGTTGCTCCCACCTTTTGGCTTTCATTAATAATGTTACTATGAACATTGGTCTACAAGCATCTAGTTGAGTTCCTGCTTTCATTCAATTCTCTTTGGTATATACCCACAGAAGTGGGATTGCTGGATCATGTGGAAGCCCTATTTTAAAGCTTTTAGGAACTGCCGTGTTGTTTTCTATATTGGTTGCACCATTTTAAAATTCCATCAACAATGCACAAGGGTTCAGATTTCTCTAAATCTTTGCCAACATTTGTTACATTCTGATTTTTATTTTATAGTAGCCATTCTAATGGGTGCAAGATAATATCTCATTGTGGTTTTGATCTGTATTTCTCTAATGATTAATGATATTGAGCATTTTTTTTATGTGCTTTTTTGCCATTTGTGTATTACCTTTGGATAAATGTCTATTGAAGTTCTTTGCACATTTGAAATTTATTTATTTGGTTTGTTTCATTGTTGTTTTGTTGTAGGAGTTCTTTATTATTCTGGGTATTAACCCTTTATCAGATATATAATTTGTAAATGTTTTCTGCATTCCATAAGTTGCCTTTTCACTCTGTTATTAATTTTTGATGAACAAAAGTTTTAAGTTTGATGTATTATCATTTGTCTATTTTTGCTTCTGTTGCCTGTGCATTTCATGTCATAGCCATGAAATCACTTCCAAATCACATGTCATGAAGTTTTGGCCTATGTTTTCTTCTGGGAGTTTTATATTTTGGGGTCTTACATTTAGGTCTTTAATCCATTTTGAGTTAATTTTTATATATAAGATAAGGGTTCTTTTGTGTGTGAATATCCAGTTTTGTCAGAACCATTTTTTGAAAAGACTCTCCTTTTCCCCATTGAGTGGCCTTAGCATTTGTGGAAGATAATTTAACCATATACATGAGGATTTATTTCTGGGATTTCTATTTTCTTCCATTGGTCTGCATGTCTGTTTTTATGCTAGTACTACATTGTTTTAATGCTAGTACTACATTGTTTTAATTACTATAGCTCTGCCTCGGACTTCCAGTACTGTTTTGAATAGAAATAGTGAGAATGAATATCTTTGTCTTATTCCTGACCTTACATGAAATGCTTTCAAGCTTTAATCATTGAGTATGATGTTAGCTGTGTACTTTTCCCATTTTTAAAATAGGTTTTTGTCTATTTGTTGTCGAGTTTAGGAGTTCATATATCTGAGACACTAAACCCTTATAAGATAAAAGTCATCAAATATTTCCCACCATTTTGTGGGCTGTCTTTTCACTTTATTTGGTTCTCTTTCTGTGCTGCCATCCCAAGTTTCAATATTTGAGAATGTTTTTATCATTTCCTTGCTGGAATTACAGCGTTCTCTCAAGTGTGGTTTTTTGTTGCTAAGGTCTTTCTTTGTGAATGAAAAGAGCATGAGACACGTCTAGTCAGCCATCTTGATAATGTCTCACTTTCTCAATAATGAGCTTTGATACATGAAATTATTTAATTTTAATGAAGCTCAATTTATCTATTAACTGCTTTGTGGTTTGTGCTTCTTGTGTCCTCTACAAATGCGTTGCTAAACCCAAGGACATGAAGATTTACACCTTTTTTTTTTAACAATAGTTTTACAGTTTTATCTATTATATCTGGGTCGTTGATCCCTTTGAGTTAATTTTTGTTTATGTTGTGGGGTAAACATCCAACTTTGTTACTTTGCATATACAAATTCAGTTTTTCTAGTATCATTTGTTGAAGAGACTTCTTTTTTTTTTTTTCACTCATTGAATATACCTGGAAGCTTTGTCAAAAAAAAAAAAGAAAGAAAGAAAGAAAGACAGACAGAAAGAAAGAAAGAAAGAAAGAAAGAAAGAAAGAAATGGCCATAGATGTGTTGTTTTTTTTCGGACTCTCAGTTCTATATAACTGGTCCGTATGTCTATCACTACATGAAAATCACACTTTTAAAAAATTTATACAAATGTATAGGGTACATGTGAAATTTTGTTACATATATATACTGTGTGGTGATCAGTTCAGGGTGTTTAGGGTTTCCATCACGTGAGTATAATATAGTTTTGTTAACTGTACTCACCCTACTCTGCTATCAAATATTGGATATATTCCTTCGATCTAACTGTATGTTTGTACTCATTAACCCACTTCTCTTCATCCTCCTCAATTCTCCCATTCATCCTTCCCAGTTGATATAGTTTGGATATTTGTCCTTTCCAATCTCACGTTGAAATTTGATCTCCAATGTTGGAGGGGGTTCCTAATAGGAGGTGTATGAGTTATGGGGATGGAACCTTCATGAATGGCTTGGTTCCATCCCCATGGTAATGAATGAGTTGTTACTCTATCAGTTCATGGGAGAGTTAGTTGTTTAAAAGAGTATGACACTGCTCCCCACCCTCTCTTTCCTCCTCATCCCCGATCATGTGTTGCCTGCTCCACTTCACCTTTCACCATATTTGGAAACTCCCTGAAACTTTCACTAGAAGCAGATGTTGGTGCTATGCTTTTTGTACAGCTTGCAGAACCAGGAACTCAATAAACCTATTTTTTAAAATAAATTACCTAGCTTCATGTATAGTAATGCAAATTGACTAAGGCATCAGTCTCTGTTATCTATCTTTTCCCTCTCTACTTCCACGTAATCAAACTTTTTAGCTCCCACATATGAATGAGAACATGTGATATCTGTATTTCTGTACCTGGCTAATTTCTTTTAAGATAATGACTGCTAGTTCCATCCATCTTGCTGCAAATGACTTCATTCTCTCATATAGCTAAGTTGTATTCCATTGTGTATACATACCACATTTTCTTTATCCATTCATTCATTGATAGACATATTGATGGAGTGCATGTATTACTTGATATATTTCTTTCCCTTTGGATAGATACATAGTAGTGGGATTGAATGGTAATTTTACTGTTTTTTTTTTTTTTTGAGATCTTTCTCTACTTCTTTCCATAGCGTCTGTACTAATTTACATTCCCAACAACAGTGTATAAGAGTTCTGTTTTCTCTGCATATGATTTTTTTCATATTTTTAATAATGGTCATTCTGACTGGGGTAAAATAATATCTTATTATGGTTTTGATTTGCATTTCTCTAATGATTAGTGACGTTGAGAATTTTTTTAAATTATACTTTAAGTTCTAGGGTAAATGTGCACAACGTGCAGGTTTGTTACATATGTATACATGTGCCATGTTGGTGTGCTGAACCCATTAACTCGTCATTTACATTAGGTATATCTCCTAATGCTATCCCTCCCTCCACTCCCACTCCACAACAGGCCCTGGTGTGTGATGTTCCTCTTCCTGTGTCCAAGCATTCATTGTTCAATTCTCACCTATGAGTGAGAACATGCGGTGTTTGGTTTTCTGTTCTTGTGATAGTTTGATGAGAATGATGGTTTCTAGTTGCATCCATGTCCCTACAAAGGACACAAACTCATCCTTTTTTATGGCTGCATAGCATTCCATGGTGTATATGTGCCACATTTTCTTAATCCAGTCTACCACTGATGGACATTTGGGTTGGTTCCAAGTCTTTGCTATTGTGAATAGTGCCGCAATAAACATATGTGTGCATGTGTCTTTATAGCAGCATGATTTGTAATCCTTTGGGTATATACCCAGTAATGGGATGGCTGGATCAAATGGTATTTCTAGTTCTAGATCCTTGAGGAATCGCCACACTGTCTTCCACAATGGTTGAACTAGTTTACAGTCCCACTAACAGTGTAAAAGTGTTCCTATTTCTCCACGTCCTCTCCAGCACCTGTTGTTTCCTGACCTTTTAATGATTGCCATTCTAACTGGTGTGAGATGGTATCTCATTGTGGTTTTAATTTGCATTTCTCTGATGGCCAGTGATGATGAGTATTTTTTCATGTGTCTGTTGGCTGCATAAATGTCTTCTTTTGAGACGCGTCTGTTCATATCCTTTGCCCACTTTTTGATGGGGCTGTGTTTTTTTCTTGTAAATTTGTTTGAGTTCTTTGTAGATTTTGGATTAGCCCTTTGTCAGATGAGTAGATTACAAAAATTTTCTCCCATTTTGTAGGTTATGTGTTCTCTCTGATGGTAGTTTCTTTTGCTGTGCAGAAGCTCTTTACTTTGGTTTAATTAGATCCCATTTGTCAATTTTGGCTTTTGTTGCCATTGTTTTGGTGTTTTAGACATGAAGTCCTTGCCCATGCCTATGTCCTAAATGGTATTGCCTAGGTTTTCTTCTAGGCAATATTTCTGGATTCTCTATTCTCTTCCGTTGGTCTATGTGTCTGTTTTTAAACCAATACCAAGCTGTTTTGGTTACCATAGCTGTGTAATATATTTTCAAGTTTGGTAATGTGATATCTCCTGCTTTGTTATTTTTGCACATGATTGTTTTGGCTATTTGGGCCCTTTTTTGTTGCTATAAGAAAGTTGGGTTTGATTTTTTTCCATTTCTGTGAAAGATGTCATTGATATTTTGATAGGGACTGTATTGAATCTGTAGATTGCTTTGGGTAGTATAATTACTTTAACAATATTAACTCTTATTCCTGAGCATCACTAGTTTGTGTCCTCTTCCGTTTTGCTTCATTGGTATTTTGTAGTTTCCTAGAAGAGGTCCTTCACCTCCTTGGTTACATTTATTCCTAGGCTTTTTTTTTGTTTGTTTGTTTTTGTTTTTTTTGTAGCTAGTGTAAATAGGATTTTCTTCTTGATTTATTTTTTTCAGCTAATTCATAATAGGTATATAGAAACACTGCTGATTTTGTATGTTGATTTTGTATTCTGGGACTTTACTGAGTTTATCAGTTCTATGAATTCTTTAGTGGACTCTTCAAGGTTTTCTAAATATAAAGTCATGTCATCTGAATAGAAGAAATTTTTGACTTCCTCTTTTCCAATTCAAATGCCTTTTATTTCTTTCTCTAGCCTCACTGCTCTGCCTAGAATTTCCAGTGCTATGTTAAATGAGAGTGGTAAAAGTTGGTATCCTTGTATTGTTCTAGTTTTTATGGGAAATACTTTTAGCTTTTCCTCATCTGGTATGATGTTAGCTGTGGATTTTTCATATATACCTTCATTATGTTAGGGTATGCTCCTGCTATGCCTACATTTTGAGAATTTTATCATGTATGAATGATGAATTTTATCAAATTTTTCTCTGTACCTGATGAGATAATCATATGGCTTTTATTCTTAATTGTGTTGATGTGTTTTATCATGTTTACTGATTTGTGTATGTTGAACCATCCTTTCATCCCTGGATTAAATCCCAATTAATAATGATGTATTATCTTTTTCTTGTCCTGTTGGATTCAATTTGCTCTTTTGTTGAGAATTTTTCCGGCTATATTCATCAGGAATATTGGCCTATAGTTTTCGTTTTCTGTTGTATCTTTATCTGGTTTTGGTATCAAGGTAATGCTGGCCCTGTAGAATGAGTTAGGAAGAATATCCTCTTCAACAACTTTTGCAATACTTTGAAGAAAACTGGTGCTAGTTTTTCTTTATGTGTTTGGTAGAAATAGGCAGTGAAACCACCCAGTACTGGTTTTCTTTGCTGAGGGACTTTTAGTCACTGAATAAATCTGGTTACTCATTATTGGTCTGTTCAGGTTTTCTATTTCTTTATGACTCAGTCTTGGTAGGTTGTATGTGTCTAGCACTTCATCCATTTCTTTTAGGTTATCCAATTTTTGGCATATAATTATTCATAATTGTCTCTTACAATCTTGTTTTATATGTGATACCAGTTTTAATGTCTTCTCTTTCATTTATGATTATTTTAACTTTTATTTTAGGTTCAGGGGTACATGGGCAGGTTTGTGATTAGCAATGTCGAGCACTTGTTCATATGCTTATTGGCTGTGTGTACATCTTTTTTTAAAAGTGTCTGTCCATGTCCTTTGCTACTTTTTAATATTTTTTTAACGTGTAAATTTCTTTAAGTTTCTTGTAGATTCTGGATATTAGACCTTAGTTCGATGCATAGTTTGCAAATATTTTCTCCCATTCCGCAGGTTGTCAATTTACTATGTTGATAGTTTCTTTAGCTGGGGAGAAGCTCTTTAGTATAGTTAGATCCCATTTGTCAATTTTTGTTTTTGTTGCTATTGCTTTTGGCATGCTCATCATGAATTCTTTACAAGACCTTATGTCCAGAATGTTATTTCTTAGGTTGTCTTCCAAGATTTTTATAGTCAGGTATTATATGTAAGTATTTAATCCATTTTGAGTTGATTTTTGTATATGGTGTATGGAAGACATCCCATTGCAGTCTTCTGCATATGGCCGGCCAGTTATACTAGCACTTTTTGTTGAACAGGAACTCCTTTTCCCATTACCTGTTTTTCTCAACTTTGTTGAAGACTATATGGTTGTAGGTCTGCAGCATTATTTTGGGGTTCTCTATTCTGTTCCAATTTTCTATCTGATTTGTTTTTTGTAATATGCTATTTTGCGTTTTGGTTACTGTAGCTTTGTAGTATATTTTGAAATTGGGTAACGTGATACCTCCAGATTTGGTTTTGTTTGTTTTTTTATTTGTTTTTGCTTAGGATTGCGTTAGGTATTTGGGCTCTCTTTTGGTATAAACTTCAAAATAGTTTTTCTAATTCTGTGAAGGATTTCGTTGTTAGTTTGAGAGGAATAGCAATGAATCTGCAAATTGCTTTTAGAAGTATGGACATTTAAGAAGATGGCCGAATAGGAACAGCTCCAGTCTCCAACTCCCAGCGCGAGCGACACAGAAGACCGGTGATTTCTGCATTTTCAACTGAGGTACTGGGGTCATCTCACTAGGGAGCGCCGGACAATCGGTGCTGGTCAGCTGCTGCAGCCTGACCAGTGAGAGCTGAAGCAGGGCGAGGCATCGCCTCACCTGGAAGCGCAAGGGGGAAGGGGATCCGTTTTCCTAGCCAGGGGAACTGAGACACACAACACCTGGAAAATCGGGTAACTCCCACCCCAATACTGCGCT
>NW_016816072.1:22743-28544 GCF_001698545.2 Rhinopithecus bieti
AAAAAAAAAAAAAAATGAAAGAAGTATGGACATTTAAAAAATATTGACTCATCCTGTCTGTGAACATGGATGGAATGTTTTTCCATTTGTTTGTCTCATCTCTGATTTCTTTGAGCAGTGTTTTATAATTCTCATTGTATAGTTCTTTCACCTCCCGGGTTAGCTGTATTCCAAGATATTTTATTCTTTTTGTGGCTATTGTGAATGAGATTGCATTCTTGATTTGGCTCTCAGCGTGGTTGTTGTTGTATAGGAATGCTACTAATTTTTCTATGTTAATTTTGTATCCTGAAACTGCTGAAATTGTGTATCAGATCAAGTTGTTCGTCAGCTTAAGCAGCTTTTGGGAAGAGACTATGGGATAGCATTATATCTAGCATTATATTCTAGGTACAGCATTATATTATCTGCAAACAGAGATTGTTTGATTTCCTCTCTATTTGGATGCCTTTTATTCCTTTCTCTTGTCTGATTTATCTGGCTAGTACTTCCAGTACTATGTTGAATAGAAGTGGTGATAGTGGACATCCTTTTCTTGTTCCAGTTCTCAAGTGGAATTATTCCAAGTTCTGCCCATTCAGTATGACTTGGGCTACTGCTATGTCATAGATAGCTTTTATTGGTTTGAGGTATGTTCCTTGAACGTCTACTTCCTTGGGGTTTTTAACATGAAATGATATTGCATTTTGTCAAAAGTGTTTTCTTCATTTAGTGAGATAATTATGTAGTTTTAAAAATAGATGTTTATGTAATTAATCACATTTATTCATTTGTATATCTTGAATCAACCTTGCATCTCAGGGATAGAGCTTACTTGATTGTGGTAGATTACCTTTTTGATGTGCTGCTTGATTCAGTTTGGTAGTATTTTGTTGAGGATTTTTGCATATATGTTCATCAAGGACATTGGCCTAAAGTTTTTTTGTTGTTGTTGTTGTTGTGTCTCTGCTAGGTTTTGCAGTCAGAATAATGCTGGCTTCAAAGAATGAGTTAGGGAGGAATCATTCTTCCTCAACTTTCTGGAACAGTTTCAGTAAGAATGCTGGTACCAGCTCTCCTTTATACACTTGGTAGAATACAGCTGTGAATCTGCCTGGTCCTGGGTGGCAGGCTTTTTATTGCTGAGTCACTTTTATAATTCATTATTGGCCTGTTCAGGGATTCAATGTCTTCATGGTTCAATCTTGAGAAGCTGTATTTTTTCAGACATTTATCTATTTTGTCTAGGTTTTCTAGTTTGTTTACATAGAGGTGTTTGTGGCAGTCTGAGGATTTTATATTTCTCTGGGGTTGGTGGTAATGTGCTCTTTGTCATTTCTGATTATGTTTATTTGGATATTTTCCCTTTTGCGTATTAGTCTAGTTATCAGTCCATCAATCTTATTTATTCTTTTAATGAACCAATTCATGGATTCATTGATTTTTTTTTTTTTTTTTTTTGCATCTCAGTATCTTTCACTTCTGCTCTGATTTTGGCTATTTCTTGTCTTCTTCTATATTTGGATTTAGCTTGTTTTTGTAGTTTCTCTAGGTGTGATGTTGGGTTGTTAATTTGAGATGTTTCTACCTTTTTCATGTGGGTGTTTAGTGCTATAAAATTCCTTCTTAACACTGCTTTTGCTGTGTCACCAAATTGAACAAAGCTAAAGCAGTGTTAAGAAGGAATGTTGTATTTTTGTTCTTAGTGGTTTCAAATAATTTGTTAATTTCTGCCCTAATTTCATTATTTACCCAAAAGTCATTCAGGAGCAGGTTGTTTAATTTCTGTGTGATTGTATAGTCTTGAGTGATTTTCTTAGTATTGGTTTCTATTTTTATTGTGCTGTGGTCCAAGAGTGTGTTTGATAAGATATTGGGTTTTTTTGAATTTGTTGAGGATTGTTTTATGCCCGATTATGTGGTTGACTTTAGAGTATGTGCATGTGCTTCTGAGAATAATGCATAGTCTGCTGTTTTTGGGGGGAGATTTCTGTAGATGTCTGTTAGGTCCATTTGGTCAAGTGTTGAGTTCAGGTCACAAATATCTTTGTTAATTTTCTGCCTTGATGACCTGTCTAATATTGTCAGTGGGTTGTTGAAGTCTCCTACTATTATCGTGTGGTTATCTAAGTCTCTTTATAGGTCTCTAAGAACTTGCTTTATGAATCTGGGTGCTCCTGTGTTTGTGCATATATTTATGAAGGGTGGGTCTTCTTTTTAAATTGAACCCTTTACCATTATGTAATGCCCTTCTTTGTTTGTTTGATTTTTGACCATTGTTGGTTTAAGTCTGTTTTGACTAACAGTAGAATAACAACCCCTACTTCTTTCTGTTTTCTGTTTGCTTAGTAGATTTTTCTTCATCCCTTTACTTTGAGCCTATGGGTGTCATTGCATGTGGATGGGTGTCTTGAAGACAGCATACTGTTGGTCTTGCCTTCTTTATCCAACATGTCACTCTGTGCCTTTTAATTAAAGCACTTATCCTGTTTACATTCAAGGTTAATATTGATATGTGTGGATTTGGTCCTGTCATCAAGTCATTAGCTGGTTATTATGCAGACTTGATTGTGTGGTCACTTCTTAGTGTCATAGACTAAGTTCATGGTCTATGCATTTAAGTGTGTTTTTGTGGTGGCTGGTAACAGTCTTCCCTTTCCATATTTAGTACTCCCTTCAGGGCCTCTTGTAAGGCAAGTCTGGAGCTAACAAATTCCCATAGCATTTGCTTGTCTGAGAAGGATCCTATTTCTCCTTTGCTTATGAAGCTTAGTATGGCTGGATATGATATTCTTGATTGAAATTTTTCATTAAAGATGCTGTATATAGGCACTAATTCTCTTCTGATTTACAGGGTTTTTTGCTGAAATGTCCTTTGTTTTCCTAATGGGGTTCCCTTTGTAGGTGACCTGTCCCTTTTCTTTGGCTGCCTTTAATATGGTTTCTTTAATTTTGACCTTGGAAAATCTATGTGTCCTGGGGATGGTCATCTTGTATAGTATCTGCAGGGGTTCTCCGCATTTTCTGAATTTGAATGTTGGCCTCTGTAGCAATGTTGGGGAAATTTTCCTGAATGATATCCTTAAATATGTTGTCCACATTGCTTGCTATTTCTCCCTCTCTCCCAGGGACACCAATGATTCATAGATTTGGTGTCTACATAATACCATCTTTCTCAGAGCTTTCGTTCATTCTTGTGTTTTCTTTTTGTTGTGGTTGTTGTCTGGGTTATTTTGTAGAACCAGTTTTCAAGCTCTGAGATTTGTTCCTCAGCTTGGTCTATTTTTGCTGTTAATACCTGTAATGGTATTCTGAAATTCTTGGAGATTTTCTGCTTTATCAGATCAATTTGGTTGTTTCTTAAAATGGCCATTTTGTCTTTTATATCCTGTATCATTTTATTGTATTCCTTAGATTCCTTGAATTGGGGTTCCACTTTCTTCTGAATGTTGATGATCTTCATTCCTCTCCATATTCTGAATTCTATTTTTGTCATTTCAGCCTTGTTAGGAACCACTGTTGTGGAACTAGTGCAGTCATTTGGAGGTAAGACACTCTGGGTTTTTCACTTGCCACAGTTTTTGTACTGTTTATTTCTTATCTATGTAGACTGTTTTCTTGATCTTTGAAGCTGCTATCCTTTTGGTGTTTTTGCTATTATCTTCTTTGATGCCCTTGAGAGTTTGATTGTGGTATAAGGTCGGTGTGACTGTCTTCATTTCTGGAAGATTGTATGGGGACCAGGCTCAGCTCAGCACTCCTGATCTGCATGCTCTGACTCTGGGGGGCAGGTACTAGGCACCTGGCTTTCTTCTCCAGCTCCTTGCAGTTAGAAGCCTGCTGTGCTGGAGGGGGCTGAGGTGTTCCCACTCCACTGGGCACAACAATCTAATGGCTGGTGCCAATCAAAGCACTTCATTGGGGCAGTGACAGCACAAGCTGTGGCTGCTTGAATGTGCCAGTAGCTGTGGCAGCATGGTGGGGTGCATGCACATTGGCTGGAGTGGGATACTGGTAGAAGCGAGGCTGAAGCATTCCTGTGCGTGCTCCTGCTGGCGGTGGGCCATAGGTAGGGGAAAGGTTGCCAGTGCCTGTGCTTGCACTCATGCTGGTGGCAGTGGCAGTGGGGCACTGGTGGATGTGGGGCTGCTGGCCTCCATGTGTGCGTTTGCACTGTTGACAGTGTCAGGGTATGGAGCTGCCACCATTCAGCACTTATTCATACCAGTTGTGGTGGCAGCATGGGAGAGTTGTGATCACCTGTGTGTGCACATTCACACGAAATTGTTGCACAGCTAATGCTGAAACATTAGTGGTGGTGGTGGGGCAATGGGTTACACTCACACTGGCAGCAGTGGTGGGGTGCATGCATCCTTGCACACTGACAGAGGAGAGGAGGTGAAGTCCACTTGCACATGTGCACCAGCAAAGCAGTTGCAGGGTGGCCATGAGCAAGAGTGTCCTGGCAAAGTGGTGTGGGGAAGGCTGTAATGGGGAGGGTGTGTAGGGGAATGGTGTACTCTGTCAGTGGGTGCTCTGCTCGGGACCTCTTGTGGTGAGGCACAGTCTGCTGGTGAAGGAGATATAATGAGGGTCCCTAGGAAGCACCCTGGTTGGGCATCCAAGGCTGCACTGCCAGCAGGTGCTGTCAGGCTGGGGTCCTGGGAGAGGGCAACAGACAGGTGGGCACTCAGATTGAACTGGCCTCATTTCACAAGCAAGACAGCCCTGTTCTGTCCAGGTCTGACATTCATTCTATGACCAAAGTATCCTAGAAAAGCATGGGAAGCCTTGGAGGATGGGCATCCCTGGCATTGCTCCCATGCAGATATTCCCACACCAAACCCTCTGGGCTCTGTGCAAGCTGGAGTCCAGGTCCTAGCACATCTCTAAGAAGTACTCCCTGCCAGCTTAAGTGTCCATAGGGGTCGTGGCATTTCCTGCTGCCCAGACTTCAGAGGTCCATAATGGGAGCAGGCTGCTTCTTGCCTATTCCCCCCATTGCTCATCCCCATGAGGAATGAGTCCCGGTTCTTTGTATTCCCTTGCAGCGTTCCCAGATACCTACCCCTTCAGCCCAGCATCTGCTCCTTTCCTCCATCTACTCTTAATGCCTTCCCTCTGAAGATTTGCTTGGAATTTGCCAGTCTTCCTGATGTTCCAGTCTCTCAGTCGTAGATGTTCCTCCTGGCTGTGTCTAGTTGGCCATCTGTGGCCTATCACTCTCAATCTTGAAGGACAGTTTTGCCAGATACAGAATTCTCAATTTTCAGGGTACTTTGTTTTTTTTCTTTCAGCACTTTAAATGTATGAATTTTCTGTTTTCTGGTCTTGAAGGTTTCTGCTGAGAAACAAACTGATGATCTTATTGAGAATATCTTTTATGTGATAAATTGCTTTTCTCTTCCTCCTTTCAAGATTTTTCTCATCCAATAATTTGATAATAATGTGTCTTGGTGTGAGTCTCTTTGGCTAAATCCTACTTGGAATTTGTTGAACTTCTTATACTTACATATTCATTTCTTTCCTCAAATTTGGGAGGGTTTTGGACATTATTTCTTCAAATAACCTCCTTGACCCTTTTTCTTTTCTTCTGGAAATTTTATGATGCATTTTTTTTTTTTTTTTTTTTTTTTTTTTTTAAATGGTGTCTTTTTTATTTGTTTGGATTTTTTTACTTTTCTTCATTCTTTTAAAATTTTTGCTCCTCAGATTTGACAACTTTAAATGATCTGTCTCCAAGTTCTGATTCCTTCTGTCTATTAGAGCCTGATGTTGAACCACTCTAGCAAGTATTTCAAAGGAGTTTATTTTTTTTAGCC
>NW_016816072.1:28921-41609 GCF_001698545.2 Rhinopithecus bieti
TTAAAGAAGTGTGTTAAAGTCTTTATCTAGTACGTTTGATGCCTATGTCTCTTTTTGGATGATTTCTGTAGATTTATTTTGTTTCTATAAATAGACTAGGCTTTTGTGTTTTTTTCTATGTCTTGCTATATATTTTTTGAAAATTAGGCATTTGAAAACAAACAAACAAACAAACAAACAAACAGTATTTTTCTGGTCTTTGCAGACTAGCTCCTTGCAGGGTTAGACTTTTATTAATTAGCAGGGTATATTTTTGTCCTTGGGATTGGCCCGGGCAATCCCAGCCTTAGAAGGCCTTTTCTCAGCCTATATTTTCCCTGAGGTCTTTTTCTCCAATTTCCTCACATATAGTCAACTTTTATGTGTCTTAGTTTCCCTGAGTCTCACGGCGGCTTCTTTTTGGGGACGTGGCAGTTAAATTGTTTTCCCCTACCAATAATCTCCTGACCTTGGGGTCTATGGGTTTATAGTCCCCCTGTGGTTTTCATGAGCTGTACTCACTGCTTCTAATGACTTTTCTTAGCTTGAGATCTGAACCGTATCACTTTTGGCCATCTAAGCTCCAGTTCAGGTGACAGAAATCAATCCACCAGGTTGCCCTCAGACAGTTTAGAACATGGAAAATTAGTTCTACTCTTCTCTCTCTGGTTTGAAGGAGAGCTGGGGACTGAGCCACCTCTTCCCCAAAAGCACGTAACACCAGGGAAGGTGTGGGTCAAAGGTAAGTAACAATGCCATGAAATTTCCTAGCTTTTTGAATGTGACTTTTTCTTCATTGGGCATTTGCTTGGTTTCTATTAATCACTGACTGATTTCCAGAACTCCTATACAGCTAGATAATTTTTAGTAGATCCTTTTTTTTTTTTTTTTTTTTTTTTTTTTTTTAATGGGAGAAAGATGGTTTGAATTTTCCTAGTTCACCATTTTTCTTTAAGCTTTTAACTTTTGAAGCATAATTTCACTGGACACAAATTTCTAGATTGGGGCTTTTCTACTTTTGGTACTTTATATTTTTGATTCACTACCTTCCTTCTGGCATGGCTCTGAGCAGTCCAATGTAATTCTTATCCTTGCTACTCTAAATTTAAGTTTTCTTCCCCCTCTAAAGCTCCTTTCAAGATTTTTCTTTGTCTTTGATTTTCTGCAGTATGAATATGATATGCCTAGGTATAGAGTTTTGGGTATTTATTCTTCTTGGAGTTCTTTGAGCTTCCTAGATCTGTGGTTTGGTGTTTATCATTACTTTTGGGAAATTCTCAGTCATTATTGCTTCAAATTTTCTTCTCTTCATTTTCTCTTTCTCCTTCTTCTGGTATTGCCATTACATCTTTATGTAATGTTATGCTACACTACATAAAGTTATGTTACACCTTTTCTAATTGTCCCACATTTCTTGGATATTGTTATGTCCTTTTCACTTTTTTTCTGGTTTCATTTCAGTTTAGGAGGGTTCTATTGACATTTCTTTAAACTCACTGATTTTCATTTTCCTTGGCCATATTCAGTCTAATAGTCTATTGGTGAGCTCATCCAAGCCATTCTTCATTTCTATTACAATATATTTGATTTGTAGCATTTATTTTTCCTTCTCATGTTCTTGCACACTGTCCATTTTCTTCATTGGTCCCCTAAGTATATTAATTATAATTCTTCTAAATTCTTTCAGATATATTATCCTGCTATTATGCAGGAGCCTAACTGATGTGGTGGTAAGATATGGAGGAAGTAGAGATGTTCTATTGTCCCATGATAGGGTCACAGTGTTTTAGTGGGCTTGTGCCCCAGGGTTGTGACTTTCAGAAATGCTTTTTATACTTCTCCACCCGCTTTGTTGAGACAGAAAGGCTACGTATTTTACTCCCCCACATGCGGAAAGCTAGAGAGGACTGGAGGTGGGTATTACTCTTCTCCCATTTCGATTAGACTGTGGCAAAACTCAAGCCAGTTATGTTCCAGTGAAGTAGTTTGATGTCAGGTCTTCTTAAGAAGAACAGAAAGTTCCGTGTATCTCAAAATGGTTACTTTCAAAATGGCT
The DNA here is from genome assembly GCF_001698545.2 of Rhinopithecus bieti. Classification (NCBI taxonomy): domain Eukaryota; kingdom Metazoa; phylum Chordata; class Mammalia; order Primates; family Cercopithecidae; genus Rhinopithecus; species Rhinopithecus bieti. The sequence continues at coordinate 30,957 of NW_016816072.1, forward strand.
TTTTCTTTTCCACTGTGAGAATCTGGTAGTACTCCTGGTGAAAATGCTCACAAAACAATGGAGTCATCCCTAAGATGGTCTCCTGGAGGGTTTCTTTGTTGTTGTTGTTGTTGTTGTTGTTATTAACCCTTAAATTTGTCCACACTGAGCCTCCAATAATTGCTCAATTTAAGTTTCCCCTACTCTTGTACTGATTCCTGTTGCAGCGTTCTGCTCACGGATTTCTGCTCTGTTTGGTAAATTGTGGTTCTTCTGTATTTACCTATCTGTCTCTAATTTTGAGGGTAGCAGTTTGTCCTGTGAACTCAGTTCTCTGACAGATTTGAGAAAAGTTGTTAATTTCCAGATTGTTAGCTCTTTTCTTGCTATTCGGATAGGAGTGATGAGTTCCAAACTCTTTACATGATAGACTGACAGAGGCAAGTTTATGGTGTGTTTTTAAATTTTGAGACTTCCTCTTTGTCCCATGGATTATTTAGAAATGTGTTGTCAAAGTCTTCAGAGAGTTTTGTTACTATCTTTTCATTTTTAATTTCTATTTGTTTTACACTGTGGTCATAATGCAGTCTGTAATGATTATGCTTACTTTCAATTTGTTGAGGCTTGTTTTAGGGCCAGGATACGGTTTTTTTTTTTTTTATATATATTCTCTATCTTAGCTTGAATATCTATACTGCTGATGAGTACAGCACTCAATATATGTCAATTAGATTGTGTTGGGTGACTGTATTTTTCACTTTTATATTCTTTAAGAGACAGGGTCTCTGTCACTCAGGCTGGAAAGCACTGGTATGATCATAGTTCACTGCAGCCTCAAACTTCTGGGCTCATGTGATCCTCCCACCTCAGCCTCCCAACTAGCTGGAACTACAGGCACGTGCCACCATACCCAGCAAATTCTGTTACTTTTTGTAGACAGGGTCTTGCTATGTTGCCCAGACTGGTCTCAAACTCCTGGCTCCTGGCCACAGACAATCCTCTCACCTTGACTTCTCAAAGTGCTGGGATCACAGGTGTGAGCCAGCATGCCGGGCCTTTCAGTTCTACATTCTTGATGATTTTCTACATAGTAGTTTTATAAACTGGTGAGAGGTGGATGTTGGAGTCCCCAAATATAATTGTGGGTTTCTCTCTCTCATTTTACTAGTTTTCTTTTATGTATTTTGAGATTCTAGTTTGTACACATTTAAGATTATTATGCCACTCTGATAGAGTGATCCTATAATTATGTTATGTCCCTCTAATAATTTTTTTGCTCTAAAGTATATTTTATTAGATATTAATATAGGCAATGTTTTCCCACTCTTACTTTTAATCTACCTGTGTTGTTAAATTTGAAATAATGGCTACTCTTCTCATCTGTCTTTTGATTGGTGTATTTAGACCATATACATTTAAGGTAGTTGGTGGTATTTTAGCACGTAAGTCAGACATTTTAGTATTTGTTTTCTATTCATTTCCTTTCGTTCTTGTTCTCAATGTCCTGTGCATTACTTGAACATTTTAAGGATTTCATTTAGATTTATAGTGCTTCTGAATGTATGTTTTTGTATAGTTTTGTAGTGGTTACTCAGGGTATTAAAACATATCTATGTGACTCAGCCTCTGAGTATTAACATTTTACCACTCTGTGAAGTGTGGAAACCTTACATCCATTTAGGTCCTTTTATTTATTCACTTTTAAAATGCCGTTGCCTTGCATACCAGATGGTGTTACAATTTGTTTTAATAATCAAGTTTGAGCTATAAAACTTAGGAGAATAAGTCATTGTATATACCCATATTTCTTCTCTATTGTTCCTCTTCTTTCCTTATATATTTTTCTTCTTTATTTCCTTTCTGTTTGAAGAATTTCATTTAGCCAATCTCTAAGAGTAGGTCTGCAAGCAACAAATTATTTTAGTTTTCCTTCAACTGAGGATATCTTTATTTCCCATTTATTCCTGAAAGATAGCTTCGCTGATAATGCAATTTGAAGCTGATAGTTTTTTGTTTGTTTCCTGTCAGCAGTTAAAACTTTTGTCCCATTTTGTTTTCTGGCTTCCAGTTTCACATGAGAAATCCACTTTCATTTGATATTCTCCTGTCAATAATACATCATTTTTCTCTGGCTGTTTTCAATAATTTTCTTTCTTTTTAGTTGTCAGAAGTTTAATTATCATGCATCTTGATATGAGTCTTTTGGTGGTTTACTCCCTTTAGGGTTTGCTCAGCTTCTTGAATCTATAGGTTTATATCTTTCACTGAATTTGGAAAATTTTCAGCCATTATTTCAGCCCTGCTCTCTTTCTCCTTTCTTGAACTTCAAATATATGAATGGTTTTTAAATTTAAATTTAATTATTTTTTATTACACAAGTCCCTCATGCTTTTTTTTTTGTTGTTGTTGTTTTGTTTTGTTTTGTTTTCTCCTTTTATAAGACTGGGTAAATTCAATTTATATATCCTCAAGTTCACTGATTCTCTTATCTGTTATCTCCATTCCACTAGAAGCTCATCCAGTGAGTTTTTTGTTTCTCTTCTGTTATTGTTACTGGTGGAGGAGATCCAAGTTATCCCAAGTTACCAGTGGCATATTCGAATGGGTCTGCAGCAACTTCAGTCCTCCTCAGTAGAAATAATTTGACTGAGGGGCATAAAGCAGAAGAGACCAAGGCAAGTTTCAGAGCAGGAGTGGAAGTGTATTTAAAAAGCTTTAGAACAGTAAGGAAAAAAAGGAAAGGAAAGAAGTAAAGTACAACTTAGAAGACAGTCAAGTGGGTGACTTGAGAAACCAAGTGCACAGCTTGACCTCTTGACTTGGGGCTTTATACGCTGCCATACTTCCAGGATCTTATTGGGAAGCTGCTGATCAGTTTTAGGTGTTTTCTATTAGGAGAATGCCTTTCCCTGGCACTGGCTATGAACAATTATTACTTTAGAGAAACTGTTAACCACCTGACCATCAGGTTGAAGGTCACCCAACACTCCTGGTGTGTGTGTGGTGGGGAGCCCTGTTCTGCCCTGCTCATACCTGATTAGTTACCTACTGTAACATTATTGTATCTTTCACTTGTGCTATTTCCATTTCATTTGGTTCTTTTTTTGTTTTTTGAGTCAAGGCCTCACTCTGTCACCCAGGCTGGAGTGTAGTGGTGCGATATCACAGCTCACTGTAGCCTCAACCTCCTCAGCTCAAGTGATCCTCCCACCACAGCTTCCCAAGTAGCTAGGACTACAGGCTCACACCAACATGTCCAGTTAATTTTTGTATTTTCTGTAGAGAAGGGGGGTTTCGCCATGTTGCTCAGGCTGGTCTCAAACTCCTGGGCTCAAGCAATCTGCCCGCCTCGGCCTCCCAAAGTGCTGGGACGATGCCCCACTTTCTTGTGTGTGTGTGTGTGTGTGTGTGTGTGTTTTGATGGAGTCTTGTTCTGTCGCCCAGGCTGGAGAGCAGTGGCATGATCTTGGCTCACTGAACATCTGCCTCTCGGGTTCAAGCAAACCTCCTGTCTCAGCCTCCTGAGTAGCTGGGACTACAGGTGCACACCATCACACCCGGCTAATTTTTGTACTTTTAGTAGAGATGGGGTTTCACCATATTGGTCAGGCTGGTCTCTAACTCCTGATCTCAGGTGATCCAACCGCCTCGGCCTCCCAAAGTGCTGGGATTACAGGTGTGAGTTACAACGCCCAACCTCATTTGGTTCTGTTTAAAAATAACTTTTATTTCTTTGCTGAAATTTTCCAATTTTCACTTGTTTCAAATGATTTTTTATTTCTTTTGAATCCTTTTATGATGGCAGTTTTAAAATCCTAGTAATTCCAACATCTGATTTATCTCAGTGTTGACATTACTTGATTGTCTCTTCTTACTTAAATTGTGAGTCTTCTATTATATCCTGGACATTTTGTTTATTATGTTAGGAGACTCTATTTAAACTTTCTATTTTAGCAGGCAGTCATCTTGTTTAGCTTTAGCATGCAGATCCTCTCCTACTTTTGTCAGCTATCATTCCAGTGAAGTTTGGTTTTTGAAAGCTTTTTGGTGCTGTTTTGGTCTGATAGGTTTGTCTGCTGCCACTGGGGCTCCTCCTGTTTTCTGCTTGTGCTGCCTGAGGGGAGCAGACATGGTTTCCCTAGGCCTGTTGCCCAGTGTCTCTTAGTTGGTCATGGAACTTTCAGGCTTGCAATGACAAAGAGGCTTCCCTGCCTAGTCCCTGGTTTTGACAGGGTCCCCATCTGCCTGTGGAGATGAAGTAGTCGTCCTGGGATGAGCACTTGTGGCAGGGCCTCTTTTGATGATGTCTCCTGCTGCCCATGTCTCTGAGTAGGGGAGGGTAGAGATGGAGAGCCCTTTGTCTGGCTGCTTATTGTTAGTGGGGAATGAGGGAGGTCTTGATGTCTTGACTAACCCCCCTTGATGATGCTGTCAGGCTCACCTCTTGTTGGAGGGAATCCTGCTTGATCTAGGGGAGGAATAAGCCTACCTGGGCTGCCTTCTCTTGTTAGGTTGGGGGTCAAGAAATACCCAGCCTGGACTGCCACCTTGTTGGGTGACAGGACATAAAACATCTTGCTGCTGTGTTTTTACTCTAGCCCTGGGATCCCAAAACAGCTCTCCTGCATACCACCTTTCAGAGTTCTCCTTTGGTTGCCACTTGTGTTATTTCCAGGCCTTATGGTTGTACTTAGTGGGAAGGAATAGTGAGAAATGAATCTACACTGTCTTGTCTGGACTGGAAGTCCAATCAATCAATAGGGTTTTAGAGTATGAAATTCTCAAGATAGACAATATTTTAGTCAGTCTTGTGTTTCAGTAGCCTCCATACTAGCTTGTTGACTTTGAACAGGACTTCAGTTATGTCATCCACACAAAATATATTTAAAGCTCCCAGCCCAAGACCCGGCACAGATGAACCACTCAATAGATATTCAGTCTTTTCCTAGAAATCATCTAGTTCAAACCACCTGTCTTAAATATAAGGTAACAGAGGCCTAGAGAAACAAGGCAGCTTTCAAATGTGCTGTGCCTTACATATACCCAAGTAGCATTTCCCCCCGAAAGGCCAAAAGCATACTCCATTAATTCTTGATTTTGTTCCTTACTTCTATAGGTAGTTCTAGTTCAGTTGGACAGGATTTGAAGATTGAAACTAATCATACCAATTAATATTTGAAAAGTACTTCCAAATTTGCAAAGTGCTTTTGCAGTAACAATTTCCCTTGGTTGTCACAATCACAGCATGAGTCTGGCAGGGTAGAGATTATTCCTGTTTTGCGAATAAGGAAGCACAGTAAGTCAGGGGGCTGATAAATCCAGAAGCGCTTTCTCATTTAGGGGCTTCCTTTGACACCATCCCTCCTGTGAAACTAAGCCTTTACTGAATGACAGGAGGCTGTGAACATAGTTGATTTCAGAGTGCCCAGCTTGCCACACCCTCAGCCACAGCTAACACAGTGCATTACCTTGGGACTACAGAGTGAATAAATTCCAAGATCAGGCTTATGTTCTATACAAAGTACCATGAAAATTTGGAGCTCAAATTACTCTTAGAGTTTGATATGGTTTGGATCTGTGTTCTAACCCAAATCTCATGTTCAATTGTAATCCCCAGTACTGGAGGTGGAGATCCTTCATTAATGGTTTAGCATCATCCACTTGGTGTTGTTCTCCTGATAGTGAGTTCTTGTGAGATCTGGTTGTTTAAAAGTGTGTAGCACCTTCCTCTTCACTCTCCTGCTCCTGCTCCTGCCATGTGAGATGCCTCACTTCCACTTTGCCTTATGCTCTGATTGTAAGTTTTCCCGAGGCCTCCTCAGAAGCCAAGCAGATGTCAGCATCATGCTTCCTGGACAGCCTGCAGACCTGTGAGCCAATTAAACCTCTTTTCTTGATAGATTACCTACTCTCAGGCATTTCTTTATAGCAATGGGAGAAAGGACTAATACAGAGTTTGTTTGTTTAAAAAAAAAAAAAAAAAAAAAAAAAAAAAAAAAAACTCCTACCAGAATAGATGAAATTACCCATCTGTATAGGTCACCTCAGGGAAGGTGGTTACCTCAAATTAGAAAGCAGGTTGCTGAATTCTAACCAAGGAAAACAGGGTATAGCTCAGAAAGGCAAGATTGAAATTTGATATAGAAGAAGGCTGTAGCATGTTTAACAATAGGAGCCTGGTTGAATAAACTATAGCTCATATAGTGAGATACTATGTGGCCATTAAAATAGCAAAATAAACCTGTATTTATAGAAATGGAAAGATGTTCAAAATTAAGTGAGACTATTACATAAGAGTGAACAGTACAGTCCTATTTTGTTCTCTGCATGTAGATTTCTCTCTGCATAGAAAATTATGATGTGTTCTTTTTTGGTTCTCTATATTTTAAAAACATTATACAATGAACAAAGATTTGTTGGTTAATTTAGCATAATATATTATATTGGAATCTGACTGTCTACAGACATTATGTGAAGAGTAGGAAGGGGCTGAATGGAGGTGAAAAAAGAGGCAGAAGAGTGAGAACTTGTCAGTGTAATCAGCAGCATCAGGGCTGAAGGTAGGACGAGGCTGACTAATGCTTTTTGACTGTTTTTTACGTGCCAGGGACTTTATCAGGTAGTACTTTATATGTTAGCTCTGTTAACTTGCGTAACGACCCTGTGTGGTAGGTACAATTATCATTCCCATTTTATAGATAAGACGTCTGAGGCTGAGAGAGAGAAAATGACTTGCCCAAAACCACTGGGCTAGTGAATAGCAGAGACAGGACTAGAACCAAGGTCCCTCTGTGTTCTACCCACTGGAGGCCCAGATCACGTAGTCACCAGAGAGGGAAGCTCTTTTGAGGCCTGGAGGAATAACCTCCAAATTCATGAGTGAGAATTCTTGCTGGGAGAGGGGGTGGTGGGGGCAGGAGAGAAGGCCCTGAAAGGGGATGAAGAGCTTGGTCCATAAACAGGTCCGTCCCCAATGTGAATGGACAAACTGATATACTGTCAGCACTCTTTTGTGAGTTAAGTTGGTGTCAGTCTTGCCCTCACAGCTGGTCACTGACAGTGCTCTTCAGAACCAGGCGCCCTGATACCTTTCTTGTCTTATTTTAACATCAACAGAGTATTTTAACCTACGTGCAGATTCTGTCTTTGTAAAGTGGTTCATCTGTTGAGGCTAGGTCGGCGTACCATTTTTGGAGGTAAGCCATCTTTTATTTATAGCTAATACACAGGAACCTCACACATGCAAAAGACTGAAGGTTTTTAATTTTGGATAGAAAACACTGTATCATCCAAACATTTACAAACTGTAACATAACTGCAGTAGAGGGCCAATGAGCTCTGTGGCACTGGACAAAACAACTGGCAGTGAACATTGTCACTGGGTCACACATCCATATCGCAGTGGTGTGACAGGCTCAAGATAACACATGACAGGGGATTAAAGTCAATCATTCACGCTGTTGTACCTTGGCAAGTTCAGACGAGCTGCTGTGACAGTGTCAGTCTGTAAACCTGGAGCTAATAACAAGTCAGGTTCTCAAAGAACCTATATAGTTCAATTCTGAATTATACATCAGTTGCATGATCTTCATGCAGGTATGTGGCTGACATTAACGTATTACAGATAACACTGGTCATATACTTGAATCTTACTTTTAAAGCTGCCTGATAATATATCCCAGAGAAAAGGCCAATTGCTTCACTTTGGTTTGTATCTCTGGCTTGGCATGTCCCAAAGTACTCATTAAACTTAGCTAGACAATATCAAAGTAAGAGGCTTAGCACTAAAAGAGTTTCTAATTTCTTGGACAAATCCTCTTCATCTGAATGCCCAAATAACCTATGAGATCAGATGCTACTAAAGTTCTAGTACACACACACACACACACACACACACAGCTACACTATGAGCTATATTCCAAAAGGACTGAACTTGTTAGCTGTTCCTAAGCCAGAGGCATTGTCAAACTATAATATACAACATGCTCTGTTTCAGAAGTAGAATACGTGCTCTGCATTCTCATTGGCATTCACAAAATGAAGAAACCACTCTGTCTGCAAATGCAAGTGAAGTGGAGACTTGGAGACACTTTATGTGAACTGGTATGGCCAAATGCATGTGAAGCGGGACCAGAAGACATGGGTCTTTGAACACTGATTATCTATGACTTTGGTGCATGTTTCTCACCTGACAGGTGAGAAATCCAATGTTGCTTCAGCAAAAGAAGCAAAAGAAAGCTAAGGACTGATCTGCCTCAGGAACATGTTAAGGGGAGAGAATACCACCCATCATCCTTCACTCTCTGAAAGTAGAGAAAACCCAGGACTACATATCACAACAGAGAAAAATGTTGACAAAGAAAATACACAACTCATAGCATTCTTAAGGAAAGAGTTTCTACCAGTGTAAAAGCCTTAAAAAGAAAATATATTAGTCTCAGTACCACTTGGAAAAGACTTTTGGACCTTATTGTGAACAATTTAATCTCAAGGAGCACATGAAATTTTAAATAACTGGAATGCTGGTAATCATGGATAGGTATATACTCTTTTGTTGAACTGGCCAGGTATGTTTCTGTATTACTCTCTTCCCCGACCCTTCCCACCTCCTTCTCCACAACTGGGATTCTGTAAGGGCTGGTGTAGAGCCCTCTAAAAGGTTAAGTATGAAACCATGAAAATGGTTGAAAGGTTAATAAAGCTGTGGAAGAGAAAAAAGCTTTTAGGTTACCCCAATGCTTTAAAAGCACCAAGAGACAGGACACCAGACTTAACATGGAAGCCACTGGTTTCACACATGCCAACTTCTCAGCATATTTTTGTTCAGTTCCTGCAAGACTCATGGGTCTAAATGAAACAGATGTTTTCAAAGCACACTTCTCTTTTGTGAAAACAGTCACAAATCACAGAGAATGTAACATGCTTTTACTTGCATTGACATGTAAAGGAGACATGGGCTGCCAAGACTGGTGACAATACTAGTACTTCGTATTTCAGGGGAAGGCAAAGACTGTCAGTCCCACAGCCAGGGAATCAGAGAAGACATGTTTTATAGGGCTTGAAAAGCACATTTTGCATTTTTGTTTTTTGCTTTGGAAAAGTTTCTATGCCACCATCAAATACTTTGAAATCACAACTGCCTTTAAAGGGACAAGAAAACAAGAGTCCGTTATGACCTCACATCTTTCCATTTGTCTGTTACTGCCTGACACTTCAACCATTTCTTCACAGTATATTAAAACAAAACAAAACATAGGAACAACATGTAAGGCTTAATCCTTGTCTTTTGTTTGTTTTAAATGTGTACATCAAAAGGAAGGCTTTGATTTGGCACTTAGAATAAAGCAACTAGACTTGGTTGGAATCATATCTGTCTGTATCATACAAAGAATTCTGAGAGTGAGATGCCTGAAAGTGAGGTAAAAATTTGGTTTAGATATCACTAAATCATAAACATTGGAAAGTAATAAAGTGAGAATTATCTTCCTAGGTATAAACCAATCTGGAGTACAGTAAGCCCCTTTTGAGAGGGATATTTTAATGTAAAGGTAATTTACGTTACCCTACACAATTGTTTAGAAAAGTACACTTATAAAATACTCTCATAGAAAGATTTCCCAATAGTATATGAAAGCCTAATTAGCATCAAGAAGAGTTGGGTGTTTAATAAAAGCCAATATGTAACAAAGAACTAACATGATCATCTTTAGTTATTAAACTTCTCTTTCTACTAAATTAAGGCCAAGCTTAAATAGTTACCAATTACGTTTGAAAAGCACCTCTTAAAAAGACTTGGATTCCTTTTGGCTGGAAGTGTTCTGAGAAAGGTCTCACTTCCAGTGAAGTGTGAGGGGTATCTCAGACAAAAGATGTTTCATGCATGTTGGCAGGCAATGACAACTGACTTGCTGGTAAATGAACATAATTTCTAAGGGTACTTTCCAAAGATACACATGTCTAATATATTCACCATAAGCTTTCGATTCTTGTAATTAGTTCTATATAGAGTTTCAGGTTTTCTTTCATAGAGCAAACCTTATTCGTGAATTTCTTCTTTAAAAAGTCAAACTGTTAGCTGTTATTTAAGTTTGTTATTTAAAATTGTTTTATTTATTACTGTGATAAATCTGTCATTCCATAAACTAAGTAAATAATTAATGCATTTTAAAAATGGTGGCCATGGTAGACTCTGAGCATCGCCACAAGCACAGGGACAGAGCCTGCCTCATGCTTAGAAAAGATAAGCAGTAACCCCAGGCCTACGAAACTTGTATAGAAAGCAGGCAGAGGTCAGATTAGTGGATGACAGTGGCAGGTGGTTAAATGCCTTCCTATTTAAGTAGAGTAGTCACATGAGAATGGAACTTCTGCTTGGGGAACTGGAAAGGTAGGACAGTGGGGGAAGGGAGTCACATTTCTTTCACAGGATAGGTGCTATATCAGAGTATGAAGTGAAAGCCATTAATACATCATCTTTTCTAGTACTCCTGGCAACTTACCTTCAAGAGTCTCCTCACTATTGCTGGGCTCCTACCTATAGATAGCTAATCTGCTTTTAATAGTGTATAAATACCTAGATTCCATCTTTTTCTTCTCAGATATTTATTTATTTATTTATTTATTTATTTATTTATTTATTTTCCTATCTTGAACCCTTTGTTCTTCTCCCCCCCC
>NW_016816072.1:42327-53532 GCF_001698545.2 Rhinopithecus bieti
GGTTAGGATGGGGTATCATGGGTATAGCAGAGAGAGAATGGAATAGTTCACTCTAACTTACGCAGACAGACAATGGAATAGTTCATTCTAACTTACGCCAAGATTGATTTTCTGAAATGGCTTTGAAAATATGCTACCTTTCCAACACTATAGCTACCTCTTAGGCATTGAAAAGTCTTAGGTTAACTTTATAAAAAGGTGACTTATACTCATGGTTTAACAACAGTCTGTATATATATCTTCTAGGATTACTTTGCAGATGGGACATGGGTAAAAAAGCATGGACTGAAGTGAGGAGAAGATACGATGAATGACAAGGGTGTGAACCCTCAGGCACCATTATTTTAGAGGGTCTTTCAGTGATCAGGGACTATGATGAGGAAACAGTCTTAGCAGTGAGAGAGGTCTTAGAGAAGATTTAGGTTCTCCTGTTTCTTTTGTGTGTGTGTGTGTGTGTGTGTGTGTGTGTGTGTGTGTGTGTGATGGAGTTTTGCTCCTGTCACCCAGGCTGGAGTGCGGTGGCGTGGTCTCGACTCACTGCAACCTCCGCCTCTGGGGTTCAGCGATTCTTGTGCCTCAGCCCCCTAAGTGGCTGGGATTACAGGCACCCGCCACCACGCCTGGCTAATTTTATATTTTAATAGAGACAAGCTTTCACCATGTTGGCCAAGCTGGTCTCCAACTCCTGACCTCAGGTGATCCACCCGCCTCGGCCTCCCAAAATGCTGGGATTACAGGCGTAAGCCACCATGCTTGGCCTAGGTTCTCCTGTTTCTCTTTCTTCCTTTGCGGCCAGGCTCTTCTCAGATTTTTAAATCCAACTGTAAAACCAAAAGGTGTTTCGTGTTGAGAATAAATAGGTGATTTTCATGCAGCTTTTTTTTTAAGTTCTGTATATTTTATATGTAAGCAATAATGTGGTATGTTGGGGAATAAAAATATCAAAGACCAAACAAACTGACCTCACAGATTTTGAGACTGAGATCAATCCCATGGCCTTAGATAATTAACAAAATAATCCAGTCTTTTAAAAATGCTGTTTTCACCTTTGGAAATATCAGAGTTGTGGTTTACTACTTCTAGTTTAGAATTATATTGAAAAGACCTTCCTTTCACTATTGATTAATTTTGTTTTTGATCTAAGAAATAAGTTAGGTACTATGTACTGTATCTGTACAGATCTTTAGGAATAAATCAAGAATCTTTAGTCTTTTATAGAATTTGCAAAACTACTACATCTTGTCATTTACCTTTTTATTTTCTTCTCTGAAAACTCAATACACTATATCCAGAACATCATGCTAATAAACTGCAAAATGCAGATTGAGATATGGGAGAAAGATCTGGGAGCAAGATCCAGAATGGCTCACTGGTGGCAGATTGGTACCGTCATTCTTTTTGGCAACTTCCTTCACAAAGCCAGGAGTAGATGTAGCCTCCAGATCAAAATGGTGTGCACAAACCCCATTTTTTTTTCCAAAAGAAGTCAAATGACAACTGGCAACATCTGATGATTTAGGTTATATAAAGCAAGGACTAAATCATGGAAAGAGGAGGACCAGAGAGATAAAAAAAGGAAATCATCTTGATGCTTTAAAATTATAGGATCAAGGTAGCCATCAAGAATATGTAAGTAAAATATGGCCTTTATTTATTAATGGGGAAGACCCAAATAAATTAAGAGTTCTTTAAAACAAAAAAAATAACAATTTACCAAGAGGAAATAAATAGTAAAATGACTCCTGTTTACATATAAAAAAAGACAACCAAGATGATTTAGAGTTCTTCCACTAAAGAGGATATTTTGGGTCTACAGTTTAGCTAGGGATAAGAAATCAATGAGCTATCCTGGCACTCCTCTCCTACATTTAAATTAAACCCTTAAAAGGTTCCTCTTTCTCTCAAAGAAAAGCACCTAATGACATAATCCTTTAGATATTTCTATGTGCACAACTGGATGTGATAATCAAGGGATGCCTCTTTAAGTCATCTAAGTTTTTAGCTTAAGCCAAATACAGAGTATTTGGAACAGACATTTTAGGTAAGGACCTGGATTGTGTTGGCATTAAGAGTTCTGGAATTGCTGAGAATATACAGACCATGACCCAAACTGACTGAGGCCTATCCTACTCTCAGTATGTGGAAGTAGCAAAATCATGACTGAATATCCAATAGGACAGATGAAAAACCCATCAAGTATATCAACCCCTAGGAGAAAAACTGGTGTTTAAATAAAAATACATCCCTTTCCCCAGGAGTATCTGGATCTGCTATCAGAATGGACTTTTTTCAAAACTGTACATTAGCACAAGGTGATAAACCTACCAGATTTAAAAGTAGTGCCAATTGTGTCTAAAAAATCCACAAACCTCATGTGATATCTAGATAAGCAAAACCATTTGTCTTCATAAAAAGACCTAAAAAGGGTCCTATTTTCCACAAAACCAGATGGGCACACAGACCATGTCTCAGTCTGAGTCTGAAGCACTGAGATTTTCAGTTACTTCCTGAACTGATGCAATTAATGTTACTAATTCAAACCCCATTAATTTGAAATTTATAATTTTAGACTGTAGTGGATTCAAGTTTACCTATGGACTATCTATGAAAAAGGGAATTGGCTAAGTATTATAACAAGACCTAGCTGGGGTGTGGGTTGGGGAAAGCATGTGTTGTAACTTAAGAAAACTTTCTTTATATATTTCAAACCACTAAGCACTCATGCACTCATGCTAACAATTAAGCATCATTTTTATTTCCTTCTCAGGAAAACATTGTATGTCTCCATTGGCAATAATGTTAGCTAATATCCCATGACTAAGCATACCTGAAAGTAAGATTTTCTTTTAATATATTCTGCAATTCAGTTACCTGCTGTATACCATCTCTCCATACCCTCAAAAGGGTCATTATTGACCACTGTGACAATATTTCCACTTCACTCTCACATTACAGCAGTCAGGATAGAAAATAGGGGCAGTCGATCATTAAAGAAAACAGACAGTAGAACCAGCTTAATATGTGTCTCACCTGAGAGGCAACATTTCTATAGTTAAATCCCATTTTAGAACAATAACATATTCTTTCTCTTGCCTACACTCTGTACTGCTTAATATGAACATATTGGTCACTTAATCAGTAAAGTAATTCCCTTCCAGACTAAGTGGGGAGAGGGATGCCTTGGCTTCACTCACTTAAACCAATTGGAAAAGCAGCATAGCCCTCTCTGGGACAAGAATCATTGTAGCCGCTATAGCATGGAAGATGAGTAACTAACTCACTGAAGCTTGGAGTAGTCTGCCTCCTTGGTGCTGGCCTTGGAGATGCCTGTGTCCCCCGAGATGCCAATGTCCCCAGAGAAACCCCTGGCCTCAGAAATACCCATGTTTCCAGAGATGTCAGTGGCCTCAGAGATATCCATGGCCCCACAGATTCCTAAGTCTTCGGAGAAGCCCATCGTCTCAAAGGTGCTCATGTCTCCAGAGATGCCCATGGCCTCAGAGATGCCTGTCCCTCCAGAGATGCCCACATCCCCAGAGATATTTATGGCCCTAAGGCTGCTCACAATCTCACAATGGTTATGGTGGAGGTCTGTACACTGGCTTTTTACTTGATCCATCTGAGCTCGGAGGCCTCCTTCCCTGGAGAGGGTGCCATTCTCCATCAAGGTATTCAGGTCTCCATCGATACCCATAAAGCCAAGAGGATTGGTCAAAGGACTTCCCAGATGCTGGGATAATAAGTTTCCTAATTGAGTGCAGGTACAGATCTCTTCTGGTGGCTCATCACGGGCTTTTAGTTTCTGCCTCAGGAGCAAGAAAGGGTTAAGAAGAATTAGAAACAGGAGAAAAACTAGACAAACATCACCTTGAGCTGCAGAGATCCTATTGCTGTCACTTATAATGGTAGCAAATGACCTTTTGCTCACCCTCTCCCCTACAGCATCTTTCCCTCATCACATGCCATAGTACTTTAGAAGCCCTACCATTGAAGAATCTCAAAGGTCTTATATCTATAAAAGTCCTCTTTTATAAGTGCAATTTTGTTCATGGGATGGGGAGAGGGCGGAGGAATAGATCACGAATATTTATTGAATACTTCTATGTGCTAGGCACTTTATGCACAGTATTTCTTTTTATCCTTATAATAAACCTATTAGTTTAGGTATTAGCTATATTTTACAGATGAAGAAACTGAGGCTCAGAGAAGTTAAGTAAGTCACCCAAATTCGCACATGTACGAAGTAAACAACTGGGATCTGACCCTGCATCTACCTAACGCCAAAGTCTATGACCTGTCATCTACCTCATGCTACCTCTAACAGATATTTTCACTTTCAGAGATAATATAATGATTCACTGATACTTTACAACAGTGATTCTTTGGGGTCATAAGTCCCCATTGAAAATCTGATGAAAATTATGGACCTTCTCTTCAGAAAATGCATACATTTTCTGAAGGTGGTGGGGGGAGTCTTTTAAATTTTCATTTTGTACCTTATTTTCTGTATTTTCTAACTTTACACTTATATTGTCTTTTAAAAAAGTAAACAGGGTTGTCTGGGTGATACTATCAGCCATTTTGTTTTCTGCTCTGTATTAAAAAAAGAAAGTTAATAACACACATACATAAAAGCACATACATACTTCAAAAAGAAGTCTTTCCAGAGTGATCTGAGTCTATGTGAAATGAATCTGATTCTCTCTCAGGAGTCAGGCAGGGATAAGTGAGAGGGCTGGGTCAAGAATAGGGCACCTTCCCTGAGGGCCTTGTGGAAGAATCTGCTACTAGCTAAAAGAGGAGCCCTAAGAAGAAGTTTCTCTACTACATCTAATCTACTTAAGACTGGGCCTTCTCGGGGATGCATGCTTCCTACGATTTTAAGTTATACTTTAGTCTGCCCTCCCACCTTTTTTTAAAATGGAACCAAGTAACTGGCTGTTGCCTCCCAAGAGGACATTAAAAAGTTTGGGATCTGATGTAATCACAACACATTTATTTTCACAATAAAATGACATTTGTTTACTTACAGGAAGCAGAAAAGCTATGCCTTATCTGGCTTAAAGTGGGTTCACACCCAGTTCCTAAATAGCACACCATTTCCAATAATTCTTTTCTAAGAGGTACCTTTCTCCTGTCCTTCAAACAAACCCTTAGGGATCCCTACATTTTATAAGCAGCTCAGTTTATGAAATCAACAAGAAATAATTTTTGAGTTCTGTAACCTGTAATTAAAAAACAAGTATCCAACAGGGTCACTCAATAAGCTGAGTTTGCAGTCTACATGGGAAGGAAATAAGAACCTTCTTTTATAAGATTTTTAATTGGAAAACAGCAATTGCACTGTTCTTATCAGTATAACCAAGATGCTATACTTATTCTCTTGATGGATAACAAACGCTATGTGATTTCCCTAGTCATTCCCTCTTGTTCCTCCTACTCATTCCATCCAGATCCAAAAAGAGATAAAGAGAACAAATTTACTTGTTTATCTAGTTGAGTGACATATTTACCACATTTTGGGAAGTAAGAAAAGGAGTTATGCTGAAAGCTTTGTAGACACGGGACACAGGAAAAGCCAAAGAGTATAAAAAAGCCAGTCAGGGAGCTTTCCACAAGTATCAATTCAACTCCAAGCAGGCTGGACCTACCCAGAATGGGCAAGAAGATCTCTCTTTGGGACTTTTCTCCTCACCTTTTCTAGTTCATGCACATCTGTCTCCAGCATTGCTCTCTGTTTCTTAATTTCCAGGAGGTTCTCTAGTATACTCTGCTTGGGCTGTAGCCCTTTGTCAAAGCGATTATACATCCCACACCAGAACCTCAAATAGACAAAAAGGGTGGGGGGGAAGTGGGTTAGTTTAGCTGGAGTAATTGATTACCAATGTTTTCCTTGTGCCAAGAAAATATTAGCCTAGTAGGTGGGAAGATCTCATGAGTACTGTAATTTGATGACATTAAAAAGAATGGACATGCTCATAATTGGAAAGAGTAAAGATACCAGCAGAAAATCTCAGCTGAAGGAGACACTTTAGACTTCAGCAAACTTGAGGTTCTTTTAAACAATCAAATTATGCTTTTACTTTGAGATAATTATAGACTCACATGTAGTTTTATGAAATAATAAGGGAGAGGAGTGACATCACCAAGATGGCAGAATAGGAAGCCCTGGACTCTCCTTCCCCCAATGGATACACTAATTTAATTGCAACACAAGGATCAATTCCCTTTATGAGAAATCCAGCAACTCATGGAGAGGCTTCTGCACCCTGGATAAGTACGAAACCAACCAGATTGTAAATAAAACATCTGTAGAAAAAACAGAAACATACACTCATCATAATCCCTACTCCCAGCACAGTGCCATAGGATCAGGAGGAAACCCCCATTCCCAGCTTCTACCTCAGAATGGAAGAAGCCAGACTGCACATCTAACATCCCAACTTCTCCAGGTGCCACCTGAAAGACCGGCTTCTTTCTCACCTATTTCAAAGAGTTGAAAGGGTCTGGCATGTGATAGTATCCTGAGGGCTACAGAGAAGAAAATGGCAGTTTCAACTAGCATGTAGGCATGTACCACAGCTCCTGTACCTGGCTCAACACAGGGTAGGGGGAAAATCCCAGTTCCCAGCTTCTCCCTGGGAAGGGGAAAAGTTGGAACATGCACCCAGCATTCTAAATTCTCCAGGATCTACCAAGGGAATGGCTTTTGTGACACCTGCCTAGGAGCACTGATGACACTGGACATACTCTGGATGCCTGGGGGACACTAATAACAAAGACAGCAGTTTAAACTAGGACAATGGGTTGAAAGGCCCACAGCAGCTCTGGCTTGGTTGGCTGGTTAATGTCTTCTCCTGTACAAGGCCAATTCATATGACTGGGAGTGATAGTGGATTCTTCTAATGTGGAGAAAAAGGGTAACACAATCTGAACAAAGAAACAAGCTAAAACTCCAGAAACTGACTCTAATGAAAATATATGAATGACCCGACATAGAACTCAAAGTATCCATCATGGAAAATCTCAACAAGCTCAGGAGAACAATCCATAAACAAAGTGAAAATTTCAACAAAGAGACAGAAAATGTAAAAGAATAGGCAGATGTCTTAAAGCTGAAGAATACAATAACTGAAGTAAAGAATCCAATAGAGGAGTTCAACAACAGACTACAGCAAGCAGAAAAAAGACTAAGCAGACTCAAACACAGATTATTTGTCATTATCCAGTCAGAGGGACACAAAGCAAAAAGAATAAAAAAAAAATAAAATAGCTTAAGGGACCTATGGGACACCATTAATTAGCAGACCAATATATGCATTATGGGAGTCCCGAGAGAAGATAGGAAGGACTAGAAATCTTATCTAAAGAAATAATGACTGAAAACTCTCTAAATCTGGGGAAGGAAATGGACATCCAGATCTAGGAAGCCAAAATGACCCAAATACGATGAATCTAAAGAAATCTACACTGAGACATATGATAATCAAATTGTCAAAAGTCAAAGACAGAGAGAATTTTGAAAACAGTAAGATAAAACCAACTTGTCATATGCAGGAAAATCCATTAGGACCATCAGCAGACATCTCAGCAAAAAAACCTTTCAGGTCAGAAGAGAGTAGAGAGTGGGATAATATATTCAAAGAGCTGAAGGAAAACTAAAACTATGAACCAATAATGATATATGTAGCAAAACTGTTCTTCAAAACGAAAGAGAGATCACGACTTTCCCAGACAAACAAAAGCTAAGGGAGTTCATTACCACTAGACCTGCCTTACAGGAAATCTAAAGGGAAGTCTTCTCTTTAGATTGAAAGAGAAATGAAAATGAAAACAAAAATGAAAGAATGCTAAATAGCAACACAGTAGCATAAAAAAGTATAAAAGTTGTTGGTGAAGGTAAGTATATAAACTAATAAAGAATACTATATTACTGTAATGGTTGTGGGTAAATCACTTTTAATTGTAGTATAAAGTTTTAAAAAAGTATTAACATAATTATAAAGTATGCTAATGAATATACAATATAAATAGATGTAAACTTTGACATGAATAACATAAAGGGAGAAGAAGAAAACGTGTAATGTGTGCATAATTAAAGTTAAGTTGTTACCTGCTTAAGACAAGAGTGTTAGACTGTTAGATATTTTATGTAAGCCCCATGGTAGCTACAAAGGAAATACCTACAGAAGTTAAAAAAAAAAAGAAGTGAAACGAATCAAAGCATACTAATATAAAAACTAAACAAACAAACAAACAAAACAAACAAAACATAAAGGAAGAGAGCAAGAAATGAAAAGAAGAACAACAACAAAATCCCTACAAGGCAAACAGAAAACAATGAACAAAATGCCAACAGTAAATCATCCCCTATCAATAATTACTTGAAATATATTCATAGATTAAACTCCTCAATAAAAATACACAGAAAGACTGAATAGTTTAAGAAAAACATCCTATTGGCCGGGCGCAGTGGCTCAAGCCTGTAATCCCAGCACTTTGGGAGGCCGAGACGGGCGGATCACGAGGTCAGGAGATCGAGACCATCCTGGCTAACACGGTGAAACCCCGTCTCTACTAAAAAATACAAAAAAAAAAAAACTAGCCGGGCGAGGTGGCGGGCGCCTGTAGTCCCAGCTACTAGGGAGGCTGAGGCAGGAGAATGGCGTAAACCCAGGAGGCGGAGCTTGCAGTGAGCTGAGATCCGGCCACTGCACTCAAGTCCGGGCGACAGAGCCAGACTCCGCCTCAAAAAAAAAAAAAAAAAAGAAAAACATCCTATTATATGCTGTCTATAAGAGACTCACTTTAGATTTAAGGGCACACATAGACTGAAAGTGAAGGGATAAAAAAAGATATTCCATGCAAATTGTAACTTAGAAAAAGAAAAAAAGCAGGTGTGGCAATAGTAATATCAGACAAAATGAACTTTAAGTCAAAAAATGTCACTGAGACAATGAAGAATTTTATATAATTATGGAAGAATCAATATACCAGGAAAATATAACAATTATAAATATATATGCATTCAACATCAGAGTACCTAAATATGTAAAGTAAACACTGATGGAACTGATGGAAGAAACAGACAGAAATACAGTAATAGATTACTTCGATACTCTACTTTCAATTATGGATAGAACAATCAGAGAAAGAAATAAAAAAACAAATAGCAGACTTGAACAACTCTATGGAACAAATGGACCTAATAGATATACAGAATATTCAACCCAATAACAGTATAATACACATTCTTTTCAAAAGTACATGTAACATTCTTCAAGATAGATCACATGTTAGGTCATAAAATAGAGCTTATCAAATTTAAGAAGATTAAAATCATACCAAGTATTTTTTTCTGTTCACAATGGAATGAAACTAGAAATCAATAGCATAAAGGAAACCTGGAAAGTTAAAAAATATATGGAAATTAAAAAAATACACTCTTAAACAACCAATGGGTCAAAGAAGAAATCAAAAGGGAAATTGGAAATTATCTTGAAACAAACAAAACCACAACATACCAAAACATGTAGGATGCAACAAAGGCAGTACTAAGAAGGAAATTTATTAGCACAGCTATTACAGAAAACGGTATGGAGGTTTGACAAAAAATTAAAAATAGAAGTACCATATGATCCAGCAATCCCACTTCTGGGTAGAGGAACTGAAATCAGTATTTTGAAGAAATATCTGCACTCTCATGTTCATTCTGGCATTATTCACAAGAGTCAAGATATGGACTCAACCTAAGAGTCCATCAATAGATGATTGAATAAAGAAAATGTGATATATATACATAATGGAATACTATTCTACCTTAAAAAAGAAATAAATGCTGTCATTTGTGACAACATAGATGGAACTGGAGGACACTATGTAAGTGAAATAAGCCAGACACAGAAAGACAAAAACTATGTTCTCACTTATATGTGGAATCTAGAACAATCAAACTCATAGAAACAGAGAGTAAAATTGTGGTTATCAGAGGTTGAGATAGGAGAGAATGGGGAGATGTTGGCCAAAGGGTAGAAAGATGCAGTTAGATAAAAGGAATGAGTTTTTGAGGTCTTCTGCCCAGCATGGTGACCATGGTTGACAATAATGTATTGTATATTTCAAAATTGAAGAGAAGAGAGTAAATTTCAACTGTCTCACCACAAAAAATGATGGCTAAATGAGGTGATGGATATGTTAATTAGCTTGATTTAATCATTTCTCTTTTTATTAATATATCAAAACATCACACTGTACACCTGAAATATATACAATTATGACTGGCCAATTAAAATATTAATAAAAGAGAAATTTATAGTGATAAATTATAGTGATAATTTATAGTGACACTAAAAAAGAAGAAAGATCTGAAATGAAAAACCTAACTTTATATCTCAGGAACTAGGAAAAGAACAAACTAGCCCAAAAGTAGTGGAGGAAGGAATAATAAAGACTAGAGAAGAAATAAATGAAATAGTGAATATAAAATCAAAGAAGCTAAGAGGTGAGGCCAGATGCAGTGGCTTACTCTTATAATCCCAGCACCTTGGGAGGCCAAGGCAGGAGAATTGTCTGAGGCCTGGAGTTCAAGACCAGCCTGGACTACACAGAGAAACCCTATCTCTACAAAAAAATTTAGAAAATAGCACATGCTTGTAGTCCCAGCAACTTGGGAGCTGAGTTTGGAGGACTGCTTAAGCCTTGTCCAGTCTGCAGCCAGGCCAGCAGAGTGAGTCTCTGTAAAACAAACAAACAAACAAACAAACAAAGAGGTGTTTATTTTTTGGAAAAAAAGTTCCAAAATTGATAAAACTTTAGCTAGACTAAGAAATAAATAAAATCAGAAATGAAAAAGGAGACATTACAACTGATGTAACAAAAATTTAAAAGATCATAAAGACAACAATGTAACATTAAATTGGATAACCCAGAATAAATGGATAAATCCCTAGAGACATACAACCTACCAAGACTGAATCACAAAGAAAAACTGAACAGACTAATATTGAGTAAAGAAATTGAATCAGGAATCAAAAACCTCCCAGCAAAGAAAAGCCCATGGCTAGAGGCTTCACTGAAGAATTCTCCCAAATATTTAAAGAATTAATGCTTTCTAAATCGTGTCTATTTGATTCTTCTCTCTTTTCTTCTTTATTAGTCTGGCTAGTGGTCTATTTTGTTGATCTTTTGAAAAAAACAGCTCCTGGA
>NW_016816072.1:54648-56700 GCF_001698545.2 Rhinopithecus bieti
TCTTCTCGAGGAGTATCTTTGTGGTGTTCTCTGTATTTCCTGAATTTGAATGTTGGCCTGTCTTGCTAGGTTGGGGAAGTTCTCCTGGATAATATCCTGAAGAGTGTTTTCCAACTTGGTTCCATTCTCCTCATCACTTTCAGGTATACCAATCAAATGTAAGTTTGGTCTTTTCACATAGTCCCATATTTCTTGGAGGCTTTGTTCATTTCTTTTCATTGTTTATTCTCTAATCTTGTCTTCATGCTTTATTTCATTAAGTTGATGTTCAATCTCTGATATCTTTTCTTCTGCTTGGTCAGTTCAGCTACTGATACTTCTGTATGCTTCACGAAGTTCTCGTGCTGTGTTTTTCAGCTCCATCAGGTCATTTATGTTCTTCCCTAAACTGGTTATTCTAGTTGGTAATTCATTTAACGTTTTTTCAAGGTTCTTAGCTTCCTTGAATTGAGTTAGAATATGCTCCTTTAGCTCAGAGGAGTTTGTTGTTACCCACCTTCTGAAGCCTACGTCTGTCATTTCATCAAACTCATTCTCCCTCCCATTTTATTCCCTTGCTGGCAAGGAGTTGTGATCCTTTGGAGGAGAAGAGGTGTTCTGGCTTGTGGAATTTTCAGCCTTTTGCGCTGGTTTTCCTCATCTTCATGAATTTATCTACCTTTGGTTTTGAAGCTGACGAGCTTCAGATGGGGTTTCTCTGTGGATGTCCTTTTGTTAATGTTGATGATATTTCTTTTGCTGTTCTGTTTTTTTTTTTTTTTTTTTTTTTGATGGAGTCTCACTCTGTCCTCCAGGCTGGAGTACAATGGTGAGATCTCAGCTCACTGCAACCTCTGCCTCCCGGGTTCAAGTGATTCCCCTGCTTCAGTCTCCTGAGTAGCTGGGACTACAGGTGGGTGCCACCACGCCCAGCTAATTTTTTTATTTTAGTAGAGACAGGGTTAAACCATGTTCCTCAGGCTGGTCTTGAACTCCTGACCTTGTGATCCACCTGCCTCAGCCTTCCAAAGTACTGGGATTACAGGCATGAGCCACTGTGCCCAGCCAATGTTGATGCTATTTCTTTCTGTTTGTTAGTCTTCCTTCTAACAGTCAGGCCCCTCTGTTGCAGGTCTGCTGGAGTTTGCTGGAGGTCCACTCCAGACCCTATTTGCCTGGTTATCACCAGTGGAGCCTGCAGAATAGCAAAGATTGCTGCCAGTTCCTTCCCCTGGAAGCTTCGTCCCAGAGGGGCACCTGCCAGATGCCAGCCAGAGCTCTCCTGTATGAGATGTCTGTTGACTCCTGCTGGGAGGTGTCTCCCAGTCAGGAGGCATGGGGGTCAGGGACCCACCTGAGGAAGCAATCTGTCCCTTAGCAGAGCTCAAGCACTGTACTGGGAGATCCACTGCTCTCTTCAGAGCTGGCAGGCAGGAATATTTAAGTCTGATGAAGCTGTGCCCACAGCTGCCCCTCCCCGCCACCACTTCTCAAATTATTTCAAGAAATCAAAAAGGAGGGCATGCTTCCAAACTCATTTTATGTTAGCCAGAGTTACCCTCATACCAAAGAAAATTATAGGCTAATATTGCTGATATTCAATATAGATGCAAAAATCTTCATGAAAATACTAGTAAACTGAATTCAACAACACATCAAAAGGAACGTATATCACCATCAAGCACAATTTATCCCTGCAATGCAAGGATAATTCAACATATGCAAATTAATTAATATGAGACACCACATTAACAGAATGAAAGGAAAAATTACATGATTATCTCAATAGATGCAGAAAAAATGTTGCAAAATTCAACCTCTTTCATAATAAAAACTCAGTAATTTAGGTATGGAAGGAATTTATCTCAACACAATAAAGTCTATATACTACAAACACACAGTAAACATACTCAATGTGAAAAGACTGAAAGCTTTACCTTTAAGATTGGGAATAAGACAAGAAAGCCTGCTTTCACCAAACGTAAACATGCAGGTAAGAGACTTATACACAATAAACTACAAAACATTGTGAAAGAAATTAAAGATGGGTGGCGGAGCAAGATGGCCGAATAG
>NW_016816073.1:0-8041 GCF_001698545.2 Rhinopithecus bieti
CAGTATCATAACACTGTTTTTGTTTGGACTGTGAAGGGATATTCAGGAGCGATTTGAGGGTTATGGTGAGAAAGGAAACGTCTTCAGATAGAAACTGGGGAGAAGCTTTCTGAGGAGCTGCTTTGTGACGTGTGCATTTCACTCACAGAAATATACCTTTCTTCTCCAAGAGGACTCTGGAAACCCTTGTGGAGAAAAAGCTACCAAGAGACATTTGAGAGTATATGGACAGCTATGGTGAAAAAGAAATATCCTCAGACAAAACTGGAAAGAATATTTCTGTGAAACTGCTTCATGTTAGACATATATATTCATCTCGCATAGTTCAAAGCTTTCTTATATTACACAGTTTGGAAACTCCGTCAAGCACTAATTTTTGATGTATGCATTCCACTCAGAAAGTTATACCTCTTTTCTCACAAGACAGTGTTTGAACACTGTTCCTGTGAAACTGAAAAAGTGATGTTTCAGAAAACATTGAGGACTATGGCAAATAGTGAAATATACTGAAATCATATCGAAAAAGAGGCGTTCCAAGAATCTGCTCTCTGATATGTGCATTCACTTCACAGCATTTATGCTTACTCTATGTGGCCCAGTTTCAAAATTCTGTCTTTGAAGAATATGTGAAGGGATATTTAGTGACGCCAGGAGGCTTGTGGTGAGCAAGGAAACATCTTCTGATGGAACATGTAGAGTAACTTTCTGAGGAAATGTTTGCGATGAGTGTATTCGTCTCCTAGATTTAAACCATTCTTTGGATTCAGCAGATTGAAATCACTGTTTTTGTGGAATCTGAGGAAGGACACTTGGGAGCAATCCTTAGAACATTCAGAAAGAGATATCCTCAGGTAAAATACAGAAGGAAGCTCTCTGTGAAACTGCTCTGTGTCTTCTTAATTCCTCTCACTTAGTTAAGCCTCTCCTTACGTTGAGTAGTTTTATAACCCTGGGTATGTTTAGCGTGTGATGGGACATTCGGGAGCACTTTGAGGCTTACAGTGAAAAAGGAAATAAGTTCAGACCGAAACTGGAGAGAAGCTTTCTGAGAAACCGCTTTGTGATGTGTGCATTCCACTGACAGAAATATATCTTTCTTCTCCTAGAGGTTTCCGGAATCCCTTTTGGAGAAAAAGCTACTAAGAGACCTTCCGGAGTACAGGGACGGCTATGGTGTAAAAGGAAATATCCTCAGACAAAACTGGAGAGGAGATTTCTCTGAAACTGCTTCGTGTTAGATATATCTATTCATCTTGCATAGTTCGCAGTTTGGAATCTCCATCATGCACGAATCCGCGAAGGGACATTCGGGAGCACATTCAGGCCTACGGTGAAAGATGAGATATCTTCAGATAAAAACTGGATAAAAGCTTTGTGAGAAACTACTTGTGATGTATGCATTCCAGTCAATTGTTTATACCTCTTTTCTCACAAGGCAGTGTTTAAACACTGTTTCTGTGTAACGGAAAAGTGATATTTCATAGCGCACTGAGGACTATGGCAAAGAGTGAAATATCCTGAAATAAAATAGAGATAGAGGCATTCCAAGAATCTGCTCTGATACGTGCATTCACTTCACGGAATTTATGCTTACTCTATGTTGCCCAGTTTTGAAATTCTGTCTTTGAAGAATGTGTGATGCGATATTTAGTTACCTCCAGAGGTTTGCGGTGAGCAAGGAAACATCTTCCAATGAACCTGCAGAGTCACTTTCTGAGCAACTGCTTTGAGATGTGCGTATTCGTCTCATAGAGTTAAACCATTCTTTGGATTGAGCAGATTGAAATCACTGTTTTGTGGAATCTGAGGAAGGACATTTGGGAACAATCCTTAGAACATGGAGAAAGAAATATCCTCAGGTAAAATCCAGAAGGAAGATTTCTGTGTAACTACTCGGTGTTGTCTTAATTCCTCTCGCTTAGTTAAGCCTCTCCTTATGTTGAGTAGTTTTATAACCCTGTGTATGTTTAGCGTGTGATGGGACATTCAGGAGCACTTTGAAGCTTATGGTGAAAAGGAAAATGTTCAGACCGAAATTGGAGAGAAGCTTTCCGAAGAACTGCTTCGTGACGCCTGCATTCTACTAACAGTGTTATACCTTTCTTCTCATGCAGTGTCGGGGAAACACTTTGGAGAAACAGGTACCAACTGATACTCGGGAGCATGTTGATGCCGATGATGAAAAGGGAAATAGCCTCAGACAAAACCTGGAAAGAAGCTTTCTAGGAAACTACTCTGTGATATGTGTAATCATCTCACAGAGATAAAGGTTTCCTTATATTACACAGCTTGAAAACTGTCATGGATGGATCCACGAAGGGACTTTCAGGAGCACACTCAGTACTATGGTAAAAAAGGAAATGTCTTCAGATGAAAACTGTAAAGAAGCTTTCTGTGAATATGCTTTTTTCTATGTTGATTCTTCTCACATAGATGAAGCTTTCTTTACATTACGCAGCTTGGATACTCCCTCGTGGATGGATCCAGGAAGGGATATTTGGGATCATATTCTGGCCTATGGTCAAATAGGAAATATAGTCAGATAAAAACTGGAGAGAAGCTTTCTGAGAAACTGATTGGTGATGTGTGCATTGCACTCAGGGAGTTTTAATGTTCTCCTCATTAGGCACAGTTTGAACACTGTTCCTGTAAAACCAAAAGAGTGATATTCCGAGCACATTGAAGACAATGGCAAAAAGTGAAATGTCGTCCAAAAAGAAACAGAAAGAAGCACTCGAAAAAACTGCTCTCTGACATCCCCATTCTTTTCACAGGGTTAAAGCTTACTCTACCTTTCCAGGTTGAATGTCAGCATCTGAGGTTTCTACAAAGGGATATTAAGTGGCAACCGGAGGCCTGTGTCGAGCAAGAAAATGTCTCCCATCGAAAACTGGACAGAAACTTTCTGTGCAACTATTTTGTGATGTTTGTGTTCACGTCAAAGAGTTACATCAGTCTTTAGATGGAGCAGTTTGAAGTCACTGTTCCTGTGGAATCTGAGAAAGGACATTTGGAGAGGCTCTTTAGAATATGCTTAAAAAGAAATAACCTCAGAGAGAAAACAGAAGGTAGCATTCTATGAAACAGCTCTGTGTCATGTGAATTCCACTCACAAAGTTAAGCTTCTCTGTTCAGTAAGCAGTATCATAACACTGTTTTTGTTTAGACTGCTAAGGGATATTCAGGAGTGATTTGAGGGTTACGGTGAGAAAGGAAACGTCTTCAGATAGAAACTGAGAGAAGCTTTCTGAGGAGATGCTTTGTGACATGTGCATTCCACTCACAGAAATATGCTTTTCTTCTCCTAGAGGATTCCAGAATCCCTTTTGGAGAAAAAGCTACCAAGAGACATTCAGGAGTATAGGGATGGCTATGGTGAAAAAGGAAATATCCTCAGACAAAACTAGAAAGAAGATTTCTGTGAAACTGCTTCATGTTAGATATATCTATTCATCTTGCATAGTTCAAAACTTTCTTATATTACGCAGTTTGGAAACTCCGTCATGCACGAATCTGCAAAGGGACATTTGGGAGCACATTGAGGCCTACGATGAAAGTGGAGATATGTTCAGATAAAAACTGGATGTAAGCTTTCTGAGAAACTAGTTGTAATGTATGCATTCCACTCAGGGAGTTATACCTCTTTTCTCACAAGGCAGTGTTAAAACACTATTCCTGTGTAACCGAAAAAGTGATAATTCGGAGCACACTGAGGACTATGGAAAATAGGGAAATATCCTGAAATAAAATCAACAAAGAAGCGTTCCAAGAATCTGCTCTCTGATATGGGAATTCACTTCACAGAATTTTTGCTTACTCTATGTTGCCCAGTTTCGAAATTCTGTCTTCGAAGAATCTGGAAAGGGATATTTAGTGATGCCCGGAGGCTTGTGGTGTGCAAGGAATCATCTTCCGATGAAACCTGCAGAGTCACTTTCTGAGCAACTGCTTTGCGATGTGTGCATTCGTCTCATAGATTTAAACTGTTCTTTGGATTGAGCAGCTTGAAATTACTGTTTTTGTGGAATCTGAGGAAGGACTTTTGGGAACCGTCATTAGAACATGGAGAAAGAAATATCCTTCGGTAAAATCCAGAAGGAAGCTTTCTGTGAAACTATTCTGTGTCGTCTTAATTCCTCTCGCTTAGTTAAGCCTCTCCTTATGTTGAGTAGTTTTATAACCCTGTGTATGTTTAGCGTGTCATGGGACATTTGGGAGAACTTTTAGGCTTACGGTGAAAAAGGAAACGTCTTCAGACCGAAACTGGAGAGCAGCTTTCCAAGGAACTGCTTTGTGACGTGTGCATTCCACTCACAGAAATATACCTTTCTTCTCCTAGAGGATTCCAGAATCCCTTTTGGAGAAAAGGCTACCAAGAGACATTCGGGAGTAAAGAGACAGGTATGGTGAAAAAGGAAATATCCTCAGACAAAACTGGAGAGAAGATTTCGGCGAAACTGCTTCGTGTTCGATATATCTATTCATCTCGCATAGTGCAATCCTTTCTTATATTACGCAGTTTGGAAACTCCGTCATGCACGAATTTGTGAAGGGACATTTGGGAGAACATTGAGGCCTATGGTGAAAGAGGAGATATCTTCAGATAAAAACTGGATAGAAGCTTTCTGAGAAACTACTTGTGATGTATGCATTCCACTCAGGGAGTTATACCTCTTTTCTCACAAGGCGGTGTTTAAACACCGTTCTTGTGTAACTGAAAAAGTGATATTTTGGAGCACATTGAGGACTATGGCAAATAGGGAAATATCCTGAAATAAAATCGAGAAAGAAGCGTTCCAAGAATCTGCTCTCCGATATGTGCATTCACTTCACAGAATTTATGCTTACTGTATGTTGCCCAGTTTCGAAATTTTGTCTTTGAAGAATCTGTGAAGGCATATTTAGTGACGCCCGGAGGCTTCTGGTGAGCAGGGAAACATCTTCCGATGAAACCTGCAGAGTAACTTTCTGAGCAACTGCCTTGTGATGTGTGTATTCGTTTAATAGATTTAAACTGTTCTTTAGATTGAGCAGTTTGAAATCACTGTTTTTATAGAATCTGAGGAAGAACATTTGGGAATGATCCTTAGAACATGGAGAAAGAAACATCCTCATGTAAAATCCAGAAGGAGGCTTTCTTTGAAACTACTCTGTGTCATCCTAATTTCTCTCGCTTAGTTTAGCCTCTCCTTAAGATTTGTTTTTCTAAAAACACCAGAGAGAGCACAAAAGAACCAGCGAGTAGGCAAGGGTAGGAACAAAACTGCAAATTTATTTATGGTCACCTAGCTTCAGGGAAGAAGATGGATAGGGAGAGGTCTGTCAGCTTCCGGCAAAGGCGGCCAAGAGAGTCGCCGCATGGAGCTGTCAGACGGAATTCCTAATGCAGTCCCGACAGGAGTGGGGGGCTGGGAAGTCCGCGTGAGATGCTCACCGGGAATGGCTTTTCTAGGAGTGGTCGGGCAATAGGCGGGGCACGGGCGTGTCGGGGGCGTTCCATAGGTGCGACCAGATAAATCTTGGTCTCTTCGGTTTGACGTCACCTGGCGCATGCCCAGTTGGTCTGCACCTTCCCGGGTGCCGGCTGCATTTTCACACACGCAGGACAAATTGGTGATGAAGAACCTGGAGTGCGCCATCTTGCCTCCATTTATGCAAACAGTCCACCTTTTATGGTTTATAGTGATAAGGGTGTGGTGGTCTGTCTGGCTACTTCCTGCTGTTAAGGGGCATCGTTAAGGTCAGGGCCTATGGTTGGTATTTGGACATAGGGATGAAGAATAAAATAAGGCACAGTATTAGTATAGGAATGAGGAACGGAAGCATATGTTGGAATATGTGCAAAATCCAGAAGGAAGGTCCCGGCAAGGTTGGGGTATTAAGGTTCTGTATTTCAGTTTTTTATTTTATTGAGGGTTTGAATGTTAGTATCTACTAGGCTTGACTCACTAACATAATAGCAGCACTCTTCTCCAAGGAAGAGACAAGTGCCTGCTTTTTCAGCTGTGAGAAAGTCTAGGCCTGCCTGTTTTGGGCAGCTACTTGGGCTATTGAGGTAGTTCGGTGCTGCAGGGAGGCCAGGCTTTCAGCTGATTCCAATAACTAGAGGGAGGAAAACAGCCCGTTTTTGTAAGCGATTGGCAGGAGGGTGTAGCTACAGTGTCAGTTCGACTAGTTCAGCCTTGCTATATAGGGTGAGGCTGGACACTAAGGATATGGGGACACAGACAGATTGAGATTCAGTTGTGACAGTTTGGTTAAAGGTTTTAGAAAGGGACCCCTTGCACCAGAAATAGCCTCCAGTGGGGGCTGTTTGGCCTCCATTGGGCACCTGAGTATGATTACCCCAGGATGAATTTGGGGTAGAATAACAAAAAGGAAGGATTGGGCTATTTGGATTTTGGTATAGTGGCGCCTGGAGTGTAAGTAAATTGTGGGATGTTTGACCAGTTGTGTTGAAGTCCATGGGCAGGGGGCTGCCACTGGGGTGGGGGGCTTCTATAGCCTCACAGAGGAAGCAATGGGAGAGATTGGTTATATTCACAGTGTTTAGTTTACCCTTGGCGGATAAGTGTGAGCCATGAGAAGGGGTCTCTATTGTCCGGAGAGAAGTTTGACAGCCTTAAGGAAGACAACTGGCAGAACTATGTACTACTGAGTGTGTTCGGNAAAGCTTTCTTTACATTACGCAGCTTGGAAACTGTCGTGGACGGATCCACAAAGGGAACTTTGCAGCACATTCTGGACTATGGTGAAAAGAAAATATCTTCAGATAAAACTGGAAAGAAGCTTTCTGTGAATCTGCTTTTGCTATGTTTATTCACCTCACATGCATGAAGCTTTCTTTACATTATGCAGCTTGGAAACTCCCTCATGGATGGATCCACGAACGGATATTTGGGAAGCCATTCGGGCCTATGGTGAAAGGGGAAATATAGTCACATAAAACTGGAGAGAAGCTTTCTGAGAAATTGCTTGGTGATGTGCACATTCCACTCAGGGAGTTACAACTTTCTTCTCATAAGGCAGAGTTTGAACACTGTTCCTGTAAAACAAAAGAGTGATATTCGGAGCACATTGAAGACTATGGCAAAAGTGAAATGTCATCCAATAAAAAACAGAGAGAAGCTCTCGAAAAAACTGCTCTCTGACAGGTCCATACTTTTCACAGTGTTAAAGCTTACTCTACATTTCCCAGTTTGAAAGGCGGTCGTTGAGGGTTCTGCGAAGGGATAGTAAGTGGCGACCGGAGGACTGTGTGAGGCAAGGAAATGTCGTCCAATGAAATCAGAGAGATGTTTTCAGAGCAACTATTTTGTGATGTTTGTATTCATCTCATAGTGTTAAATTGTTCTTTGGATTGAACAGTTTGAAATCCCTGTTTCTGTGGAATCTGAGAAAGGACATTTGGAAACGCTCTTTAGAATACCCTGAAAAAAATAACCTAGGAGAGAACCAGAAGGAAGCTTTCTGTGATCCTGCTCTGTGTCACGTGAATTCCGCTCACACAGTTAAGCTTCTCTTTTCATTGAGCTGTATCATAACACTGTTTTCCTTAGTCTGCAAAGCGATACTTTGGAGGGCTTTGAGGCTTACGGTGAGAAAGGAAACGTCTTCATTTAGAAACTGGAGACAAGCTTTCTGAGGAGCTGCTTTGTGACATGTGCATTCCACTCACAGAAATATACCTTTCTTCTGGTGTTTTAGACATGAAGCCCTTGCCCATACCTATGTCCTGAATGGTACTACCTAAGTTTTCTTCTAAGATTTTATGGTATTAGGTCTATCATTTAAGTGTCTAATGCATCTTGAATTAATTTTCGTATAAGGAGTAAGGAAAGGATCCATTTTCAGCTTTCTACTTATGGCTAGCCGATTTTCCCAGCATCATTTATCAAATAGGGAATCCTTTCCCCATTTCTTGTTTCTCTGAGGTTTGTCAAAGATTAGATGGCTGTAGAAGTGTGGTATTATTTCTGAGGACTCTGTTCTGTTCCATTGATCTATATCTCTGTTTTGGTACCAGTACCATGCTGTTTTG
>NW_016816073.1:12656-14858 GCF_001698545.2 Rhinopithecus bieti
TAAATCATTGTTTGGATTGAGCAGTTTGAAATCACTGTTTTGTGGAATTTGAGAAAGGACATTTGGAAACGCTTTTAGAACATCCTGAAAAAGAAATAACTTCAGAGAGAAAGCAGAAGGAAGCTTTCTGTGAAACTGCTCTGTGTCAAGTGAATTGCACTCACACAGTTAAGCTTCTCTGTTCAATGAGCTGTATCATAACACTGTTTATATTTAGTCTGTGAAGCGATATTCTGGAGGGATTTGAGGCTTACGTGAGAAAGGAAACGTCTTTAGATAGAAACTGGAGAGAAGCTTTCTGAGGAGCTGCTTTATGATGTGTGCATTCCACTCACAGAAATACACCTTTGTTCTCCTAGAGCATTTCGGAATCCCTTTTGGAGAAAAAGCTACCAAGAGACATTTGGGAGTTGAGGGATGGCTATGGTGAAAAAGGAAATATCCTCAGACAAAAAGTGGAAAGAATATTTCTGTGAAACTTCTTTGTGTTACATATATATATTCATCTCGCATAGTTAAAACTTATCGAACATTACGCAGTATGGAAACTCCATCATACACGGAACTGCGAAGGGACATTCGGGAGCATATTAAGGCCTACGGTGAAAGAGGTTATATCTTCAGATAAAACTGGATAGAAGCTTTCTGAGAAACTATTTTGTGATGTATGCATCCCACTCATGGAGTTATACCTCTTTTCTCACAATTCAGTGTTTGAACACTGTCCCTGTGATACCGAAACAGTGATATTTTGGAGTGGATTGAGGACTCTGGCGAATAGTGAAATATACTGAAATGAAATCGAGGAAGAAGCGTTCCAAGTATTTCCTCTCTAATGTGTGCATTCCATTCACAGAGTTAATGCTGACTCTATGTTGCCCAGTTTCGAAACTCTGTCTTTGAGGGATCTGTGAAGGGATATTTAGTGACGCCCAGAGGCTTGTGGTGAGCAAGGGAACGTCTTCTGATGAAACCTGCGGAGAAACGTTCTGAGCAACTGCTTTACACTGTGTGTATTTGACTCATAGAGTTAAACCTTTCTTTGGATTGAGCAGCTTGAAATCACTGTTTTTGTGGCATCTGAGGAAGGATATTAGGGAAGGATTTTTAGAATATGGAGAAAGAAATAACCTCAGGTAAAACCCAGAGGAATCTTTCCGCGAAACTCCTCTGTGTTGTCTTAATTTTTCTCGCTCAGGTAAGCCTCTCTTTTCATTGAGCAGTTTTCTAACCCTGTGTATGTTTGGGATGTGATGGGATATTCGTGAGCACCTTAAGGCTTGTGGTTTAAAAGGAAATATGCTGAGAACGAAAATAGAGAGAGCTTTCCAGAGAATTGCTTTGTGACTAGTGCCTTCTACTCACATTGTTATAGCTCTCTTCTCATACAGCGTCGGTGAAACCCTTTGGAGAAACAGGTACCAAGTGATATTCAGGAGCATGGTGCTGCTGATGGTGAAAAGGGAAATAGCCTCAGAAAAAAACTGGGAAGAAGCTTTCTAGGAAAATACTTTGTGATATGTGTAATCATCTCACATTGATAAAGCTTTCTTTACATTACGCAGCGTGGAACCTGTCATGGACGGATCCATGAAGGGCCCTTTGGGAGCACATTCAGAATTACGGTGAAAAAGGAAATATCTTCAGATAAAAACTGGAAAG
The DNA here is from genome assembly GCF_001698545.2 of Rhinopithecus bieti. Classification (NCBI taxonomy): domain Eukaryota; kingdom Metazoa; phylum Chordata; class Mammalia; order Primates; family Cercopithecidae; genus Rhinopithecus; species Rhinopithecus bieti. Next base: position 14,319 of record NW_016816073.1, read on the forward strand.
AAGGTTTCTTTGAATCTGCTTCTTGCTATGTTTATTCATTTCAGAAAGATGAAGCTTCCTTTACATTAAGCAGCTGGGAAAGTCCCTCGTGAATCGATCCACCAAGGGATATTTGGGATCACATTCGGGCCTACGGTGAAAAAGGAATTACAGTCAGATAAAAACTGGAGAGAAGCTTTCTGAGAAACTGTTTGGTGACGAGTGCATTCCACTCAGGGTGTTATAATTTTGTTCTCATAAGGCACCGTTTTCATACTGTCCCTGTAAAACCAAAAGAGTTATATTCGGAGCACATTGAAGACTATGGCAAAAAGTGAAATGTTGTCCAATAAAAAACAGAAAGAAGCACTCAAAGAAACTGCTCTCTGACATGTCCATTCTTTTCACAGCGTTAAACCTTACTCTACATTTCACAGTTTGAAAGTCGGTCTTTGAGGGTTCTGTGAAGGGATATTATATGGAAACCGGAGGCCTGTGTCAAGCAAGGAAATGTCTTCCATCGAAAATTGGAGAGACACTTTCTGTGAAACTATTTTTTGA
>NW_016816074.1:0-942 GCF_001698545.2 Rhinopithecus bieti
GTCTGGAGCCGTTGGCCACACGGAGGTAGGGCTCCGAGGCCTGCACCTCCAGCAGCGCAGTGGCCTGGTGTTGCCCATCAGACACCTGCAGCTGGATCCAGCCACGGTCCGCCCCTGAGTGCACAAACAGGACTCGCCTCTTTCTGAGGTCCTCCTGGGTGAAGCGGTAGATGGGCCGCGTGGGCTCATCCACGGCCACAATACTGCCAAAGAGGAGGTCCTTGCGGGTCAGCACCAGCTGGGCGTCAGCAAAGCCGGAGTCAGCATCGCTGAAGGCCACGTCGTCTGTAGTCAGCAGCCGCCGCCCACCCCGGGCCACATGGAAGACGCGGCTGATGGTCTGTACAGGGGCGTGGTCATTCACGGGTTGGATGGCCACCCGGAAGACACCCCGTACCTCCTCCCAGGCCATGTCACCACTGCTCTCACCCTGGCGGGTAGCAACAAATGGGATATCATCTTCTGTGGTCTCGGAGTCATCATGCTGGTAGACCAGCCGGCCACGCAACAGGTCTTCATTGGTGAAGGATATCACCATAGTGGTCTTGTCCTGTGTCCCACGCCAAGCCAACCTCCCATGGCGGGGCCGCTCCATGACCTCATAGAGGTAACTGGCACTATTGAGACTCTTGACAAAGAGGTGGTCAGCAGAGAGGACACCCTCACCACCCTCAGGCACCACGAGGAGGACATTGGTGAGGATGGGCGCATCTGGGTCACCACCAGTGTGGATGGGGAAGGTATAGAGCGGGGAGAAATATGGCGGAGCTGTGACACAGAAACGGAAGGTGTCCTCGACTGCCTCCGAGGCACGTGCCGTGGCCCCATAGGTCACCCGGCCAGCCTGTATGTCATCCTGGGTGAAGCCCTGACCGTCTGACAGCCTCGTGCCCTGTAGTTGAAGGTTGCCTTTCCTGGGAGCCTGAACCACCTCACAGTGGA
>NW_016816074.1:4734-7952 GCF_001698545.2 Rhinopithecus bieti
CTCCTTGGAGGTTCCTGGAGCCGGAGGCCTTTGCCAGCTCTGACTCACCTCCCCTGGGCCCCAGAGGAGTCTTCCTCCCGGGTCTGGGTCCCCCACCCCGCCCAAAGGGAAACATCACAGGCCTGATCACCTGGCTTGGTGGTCACAGCCCCGAGGAATGGAGTTTCTGGAGAATCACCCCCAGTCCAGACTGATCCCTGCTCAGATTCCTTCTCCTAAGTGCCCTTGTGCTTGGGCTCCTGTGCAGTGCCCGCCATGCCATGCCCCGCCTCCATGGGTTGGCTGGGGCCACAGCTGAGATTTGGTGGTGGTGTCAGCACGGCCCACCTATCCCCACTTCTCTCTCAGGTCATCCTTCCAGCTGCCATTGAGGGTGGGGACGGGAGCTTATTGGCCTGAGTCTGCCAAGGAGCAAAGGCTCTGAGGCCAGATGGAGACCATGTGCAGTGTCAAACCAAAGTGGGCCCACACTTCCTCCATTACCCTGCTATTGCTTCCTGCTGGAGAGCTATTCACAGTCCCCGATGAGCAGTCAGATCCGGCCCCATTGTTTCCACCATGGCCAAGGAACCAGGGATGAGAACAGCTGAGCTCCCAATTTCCCCAGGCCACCACGCAGGCTGAGGCTGAAGACAGGGCCTGGGAACGGCTGAGGGTCTGCTGGGCAGGCCAAAGAGGACCTCCCCAGGCAGAAGGCCATGCCTGGGCTTGCCTGGGGTTAGTGGTTCCTATGCAGGGCCCATTCTGTCCCACACCAGGACTCCTCCTCTTTTAAATTGCTGCTTCCTCCAGGCAGTTTCCCCAGATTAGCCTCCCTGACTTCCAACCCGCTGCCACAATTTCTGGTCTATGCCTTTTGTGGTGATAAGAGCCAAATATAACTTTGACTTTGCCTGCAGATGTCCGGGGCTCAGGGGCAGACAAACACGGGTTAAAAACGGTGATTCAGCCCTGTTGGGTTTCCCTCAAACCCCGAGAACAAGCACAGGCTGACGGCCTTGATGGGGTGATCCAGCACCAGCCACACACGCGCTGGTCCCTGGCCAGCCTGAGCCAGCTGCCATTCCGCCTGAGAAAGCAGCTTCAGCCACTGGAAGAGTCGGAGGTTTGTATGCCCTAAGGGCAGCCAGCCCCACCGGGAAGGATGTCCAAGAAAGATCCGTAAAAACCCCTTGGGCTGAGTTAAATCCCCTCTAGTTATCTCCTCCTGCCAGCACTGCTGGCAACACCAGCACCTTGTCTGGGAAGCTAAGAGAATCAAGCGAGCCCTGCAGACCATCTGCATGGAAGCAGCCCAGCAGGCTCAGCAGGCCCAGCACAGCTCGGTGCTAGCAAGGGACAGACTAGGGAACCGCAGGTGGCTGCCACCTACTGGAGTGCCTTATCTGCAAAGACATTGATTCCTTAGAGCAAAACACAGCACAATAAAGTGAGGGAGGCCATAGCACAAGGGATGGGGGCACATGGCCCTGCAGGATGGAGCCACCACCACCACTGGCTGGAGCGGCTCACAGCAGCTGCCAGGAGCCAACTGTTGAATGTTCAGGAATTTTGAGAGCCAGGTGATACTGCCCACAGTGAGAATATTTATACCAGGAAAAGAGGCAAACACTGTAAATAAGGGTTCCCCCTCCCCAAGAAAGCCCATTGATAAACATTTACCTACCCAGCACCCACGGGGAAGAGGGCACATCTCCCTGCACTTACCCACCTGTGTTAGTCAGGGTTCCCTAGAGGGACAGAAGTTATAGGAGATAGATACAGATATAGATGTAGATACAGATGTAGATATAGATATAGATATATAAAGGAAAATTTATTAAGTACTAACTTGCACAATCACAAGGTCCCACAATAGGCTATCTGCAAGCTTGAGGAGCAAGGAGACCCAGTCCGAGTCCCAAAACTGAGGAACTTCGAGTCCGATGTTAGAGGGGAGGACACATCCAGCATGGGACAAAGATGTAGGCTGGGAGGCTGGGCCAGTCTCACCTTTTCACATTTTTCTGCCTGCTCTATATTCGCTGGCAGCTGATTAGATGGTGCCCACCAGTATGAAGGGTGGGTCTGCCTTCCCCAGCCCACTGACTCAAATGTTAATTTCCTTTGGCAACACCCTCGCAGACACACCCAGGATCAATACTTTGCACCCTTCAACCCAATCAAGTTGACAGTCAGTATTAACTATCACACCACCCTTGCACTAAAGGCATATGTAGACCAGCCAAGGCTTGGTCAATGTCAGGGCTCTGGGCCAGGCCGGGAATGAACTAGATGGTTGGCCCTAACCACTGAACCACCTGCCTGCAGCCCCCTCCCAGCAGAAGACAGTAGAGCCTGTTTGGCTAGAGTGGGAGGGTGGCAGGAAGCAGAGGTACTTTCCAGAGCGCTGGGGTCTGAATGGGTCCATTGAGGGGCTGGGCCCTGCTGCTTCCTGTGGGGCTGAGTGGGAGGGGCTCACACAGGCTGTCTTGTGCTGCTGGAGCGCATAGCCAGGCAGCCCCCCATCCCAACAGAGGCCTCTGAGGCCTTGCTGGCCAGGGCTTTGGAAACTCTGACAGCACCACTTCACCCACCTCCCGGTCTCCATTTTTCTGCCCCTTTTACACTCTCTGAGGGGCTGCAGTTGCAAAAACCCAGAATCCCTGTCTTGGAGGTGGTAGGGGATGGGGGAGCATTTGAAGAGGAGCTTTGAATGGAGATGATGTGCAGGATAAAGACGTAATAGGCCGGGCGCGGTGGCTCAAGCCTGTAATCCCAGCACTTTGGGAGGCCAAGACGGGTGGATCACGAGGTCAGGAGATCGAGACCATCCTGGCTAACACCGTGAAACCCCGTCTCTACTAAAAAATACAAAAAAAACTAGACGGGCAAGGTGGCGGGCGCCTGTAGTCCCAGCTACTCGGGAGCCTGAGGCAGGAGAATGGCGTAAACCCGGGAGGCGGAGCTTGCAGTGAGCTGAGATCCGGCCACTGCACTCCAGCCCGGGCGACAGAGCGAGACTCCATCTCAAAAAAAAAAAAAGACGTAATAAGCTACAAGTCAATCCAGAAGACTTCCTGGAGGAGGTGACGGTGGTGTACAGTCACAGAGAGGGAGGAATAGGTAGTCTCTGAGGACAGCAGCAAGGCCAAGTGAGAGACTGGCAGGGGTACACAGGTCCCCCTCAAGTGGAGCAAGGAGGGTTTCTCCTCCCTCACTCCACAGAGCCTCTGACT
>NW_016816075.1:0-8244 GCF_001698545.2 Rhinopithecus bieti
GATACTGACGAGGGTACGAGCTTCACAGGTAAGAAAAGGGCGTAGCAACAGAGTAAGGGTTAAAGTCAGAGGTCATCTGTGGCCAGGAATAGGGATCAGATTGTCCTTTGGGTATCGCTCAAGTGGTATTAGTGGTTCAGAGGTGATGAGTGCACGTCCTGCGTGTGGGGAACAGGTCCAGGTGTGTCCCACGGTACCTTTGGTGGAGGACGTGGGTGACAGATGAGGGCGTCTCTCTCTGCAGATGGTGGCAGGTGGTTTGCTGCTCCACAGGGTGAGGAGACACAGGCTGAGGATGGTCCTGGTGGGTGGTCCTCGCAGATCCTTGTCGAGATTGAAGGGAAGTGGCTTGGCTCTGCACTCTCCAGGAGGCAGAAGGTAAAGATGAAAGTACCAGCTGAAAGTTCCTTTGCTGTGGGAACTACGTCAAAGTTCCTGAGTCTTGTGAAAGCCAGTAACTATCTCTGGTGTGGGCGTGTACGCCAGCAGGGGTGGCAGTGTCCTGTTGGTGGTCTCTTCATTTATTGTGAATCTCAATATGGTATAGTTATGGTATAGGCATGTGAAATAATGATCAGGCCTATGGGCAGGTTTTGATTTTGTTTTACCATTTGGGGGGCTATTTTCCTACAGGTTCTCTCAATAGCCCTTGTTTTAAAAGCCCAGAACTTTGGGAGGCTGAAGGGGGAGGATTCACTGAGCCCACGAGGTCAAGACCGGCCTGGGCAACATAGCAAGACCTCATCTCCAAATCTTTAAAAAAATTAATAAATAAAATCCCATCATGTCTCTCTATGATATCTGCCTCTGTAGGGTAATGGGGTAGGTGGAAAACCCAAGCAATGTGATTTTGTAACATCCACTGCTGCATTTGTTTGCGGTGAAATAGGAGCCTTGATCTAATCATACACCTTGTGGCAAATCCAAATGCTGTAAAAGCTGATGTGCTAACCCCGCAATAACGTAAATAGAGGCTGCTACCTGGCATGGGTAAGCCGATAGATGCCTGTGTAGGTATCCACCGCTCTTCAGGCATATTTCACGGTTCCAGCTGCTGCAGGGAGATGCCCAATGGAATCGATTTGCCAGTTTTGATGTAGCCCTTCTCCTCTCTAAATGTTTCCTCCCACGTGGTGGTCCCAATGTCTGGATTGCTGGCACCTGGTACGGTCCCTAGTGACTTCGTTTAACTGTCCCTCCGCTGGGTCAACTCCTCTCTTAACAACATATTTTCACAACCTCGTGGTGCCCAAGTGCCTTGACCTCATGTGCCCATTGGTAGAAGGGGTCAGGTGGCTTGTCTCCAGGGTCTGAGGACTCGCCCTCCTTTGCAGCCCTGCCTGCTTGGCTGGTTGGCTTAGCTCATGTTTGGCATGGTATCGCGCCTCCTCCGTGTCTTGTTTAATGTGAGCAGAGGTATGGTACACAACCACGGGCAGAGCAGGGTGAATTTGGCAATTTCCACCCCGGCCCCCGCCCCATCTCTTTATCCCAGATGTCTGGGCCTTGTATTTTTAGCCTTGATTCTGCTAACGCCCCAACTATGTAGTCAGCCCATTAGCCTCTGACCTGGAGTAAGTGAAATACCTTGGGAAAATATTTGCCAAGAGCATGGTCTGTTGCTAGGAGTATTGCGCGCAGCTCAGCCCGCTGGCACTGGGGCCCCTCCCCCACATGGAAAGTGGACTGGTGGCCTGGGGTGGGGGGCTGCGGGTGTCATTGCCTGGCTCTGGTATTTCCTGTGTTCGCTCCATCTGTAAAGAAAGAGCGTAGCTTTTCTTGTTTTGAGAGTGCTGTGGCTTTCCTGCCTCTGGTCCTCCCCGAGCAAGGGGTGGAAGCATTTCTAGGGTTTGGCAAGTTTGCCTCACCAGCAGGGCATGTGGCAATTTGCTCACGGGCTTGTGGCACTCCAGGAGGGCCGAGTTTAGCCAGAGCCCATGGAGCCCGTTTCTATTTTGATCTGGGGTCCTCTGTTGCAGATTCGGTTTTAGGGGGAGCTTCTCCCACTGTGCAGGGCATACTAGGAATCTCGGCATACAGGGTGATGGACTGTGTCCCAGGAAGGGCTTCCGTTTCCAGAAGTACCCAGGGTGCTGCCAGGTGATGCCTCTCTTGTGGCAAATACCTTTGGGCTGAGGCTGGGAGCCGCCTACAGCAGAAGCCCATGGGTAGGTGCTTGCCTGTGCATTTGGGACAGACACTCTGGGAAGTAAATTTGGAGGTGGCTGGACCTTCTCACTTTGTGAGTCCTGCCCTCAGGGAAGGTAGGGGAGCTGAAATAACAGCCTCCATGTGTTTATGTGGTGTCTGTTGCTCAGGTCCCTGCTGGAGAGTGGAAGAGGTAAGGGAGACTCCACAGATAGCGCCCAGCAAATATTGGAAGTGGGGGATGTGGTGGTGCCAGAATCCAAACATGCCTGCCACAGTTGGGCGTCCTTGCCACTGTGGGAGGCTGCAGCTCTGGGAATTTGTCTTTTACAGGATCGGGGACAGTTTGCCCTTCTGAGTTCTACACGTAGCTCCCGAATTCAACAGACCAGGAGGGGCCGTGGACGTTTTGGAGGGGCAGTTGCCCATCCCCTTGCAGTGAGGTACACACTCAGGACTGCGACTGCCTGTGGGACAGCGTCTTGGTTCCTTTCAGTGAGAAGGATGTTTCGGATGTGATGGCAAAGCCGAGCTCTGCTGGGTGTGCAGGCAGCACTCAGGTCCTGTGTGCAAAGCCTGTGTGCAACTGGGGGCCGGGGTACTGAACAACCACAGAGGCGACCAGTACAAGGTGTCCTGTTGGCCCCCAAAGTGGAAGACGATTGTGGTGAGTCTCCTGGGACATTTTCACAGAACAGAACATGTCAGCAGACTCTTCAACTCCAAACTATTTAGCCAGGTTGTTTTGAATGTCATCCTAAGGCAAAGATGTCTGGTAGAAGCGCTCTAAGCAAGGGGACAGCCTTGTTTAAGGCTCCGTAGTCTGGAGTTAGCCTCACACCTTAGTAGTGGCTTTTAGCACAGCTCATACTGGGGAGCTGGAAGGTGAGAAGGTGAGATGGTAGAGTTCTTTCCCCTTCCTTAACCAAGTGAGCGCAGCAGGACTTGCCTCTGCTACTATGGGGGCTACTATGGGGCGTGTGGACCCCCACACCGGCAGGGGAAGGGGCTTGGTTAACCGGCTCCCACCTGGCAGTGGCAGCAATAGTGCAGGACCCTTAGGCGGTTCTCTGAGGTCACCCGCTGACTGAGAGGGCCCGTTCCAGAGATGGGAAAAGGGGCGGATTGGGGACAACAACCAGGACAGAAACGTCTTTTAGCAACCCTGAGCCAACCTGAATAGGGAAGAGGGTGATGATGCTTTCCTGGTTCCTCCTCCCAAGCGGGCCACCTCGTGGGGAGGGCCCTTTAAAGCTGGAATGTCACCTGAGATGAGGGAGATTCCAGCACTCTTGTTGAGAGCCAGCCTATGGCATTGATTTGCTGGAGTACTCCTGTAGGTGTTGACTTGCTGGAGGGCAAACCACAGTTGATGTGGTAAAGGCTGATTGTCTGCCAGAGGGACCTGCTTCCACCACCGCGGGATCCGTGTGGGGCGGGTCCCTGTCCCTGGCAGAGATCAAGGCAGGTGCTGAAGGTGAGGCTGCCTCGGAAATGGGGGCCTGCCACGGCTGTCCTCCCACCCTGGCTCGTATTGTGTTGTTCCACTGATTCATCAGAGCACATCCGATTTGGGATCCTCTTGTCCTTTAGGGCTCCATACCACCCGTGATGGTGAACTGTACGTGTCAACTTGCCTAGGCCACAGGGGTGCCCAGACACTGGGTCAGACTGTTCTGGGTGTGGCTGTGAGTGTGTTTCTGGGTGAGATTAACCTTTCCCTGGAAAACTGAGTGAAGCTGACCTTCCTCCCCGATGTGGGGGGCCCCACCCAGCCAGTTCAAAGCCTGAGGCGAACAAGACTGCTGACCCTCTGTGAGTCAGAGGGGACTCCTCCTGCCTGAGTGCTGGGGCTGGGACATCAGTTTTTTCCCACCTTGGAGCATGAACTAAAACGTCAGCTCTTCCTCGGCCTCAAGCCTGCTGGCTGTCACACTGGACCTGCACCACCCACTCTCCTGGGTCCCCAGCTTGCCAACTACAGGTCTTGGGACTCGTGGGCCTCTGGATCCATGTGGGCCAATTCCTTATAATAAATCCTGCATATCTCCGCATAGACATAGACGTATCGCCTCCTATTGGTTCTGTTGCTCTGCAGAACCCTGACTAATAGATGACCTCTTCCGTGCATCTCAGGGCTCCCGCTCAACTGGGGGCCTGGCTGGTGGTGGTTTATTTGCACTACGAGGGGGCGGCCTTGCCAGTGATGTTCCTTGTGATTTAGGCCAGGTGGGGCATTGTCTTCATAACTGCAGGCAACACTGGGCTGTGAGTTTGTCCTCCATGAATTTCTATTCCATCCAGGGCAGCCATGGCCTGGTGGATTGTTTAGCCTTAGCTGTCACTGACAGAAAGCAGGACTTGTACTTGTCAGGCAGCCCCTGAGAAACTACTGTGTGGACTCAGCATTCCATTCAGCCTCCTCAGACTACAGAGTCCTCATGCCGCGCCATCTGTCACCAGATAATCCCACTGGAAGGTGCAGAGCTGATGGAGGACATCTTTGGCCTCAGCTAACGTTTTCCATCGCCAGTCTGCCCAGGGGTTGTGAGGCCTCATGTAGCGTGGACAGCTTTCCAAGCCACCACAGTTCACAAAATGCAAAATCCACATCAACCAGGTGTATGTGGACTGTGGTGCAAAGCCTCCTGGGGTCATGCCCAGCTTCTGCACTAACTGTGCAGAATCCTTTAGTAGGGAAGCCACTTTTCCATCCTGTCCTGGGGCAGCCAAGTGCTTCACTTCAGCCCCTGTCAGGTGGAGCTTGCTTTCAGGGTTCCTCCTCCCAAGCGGGCCACCTCCTGGGGAGGGCCCTTTAAGGCTTGAATGTTGCCTGGGATGAGGGAGATTCCAGCACCTGTGTTGGCCACTGGTGTTGATTTGCTGGAGGGCAAACCACAGTTAAGGTGGTAACGGCTGATTGTCTGCCAGAGGGGCTTGTTTCCTCTTTGGAATACATTCTCTGTAGCCGGGCAATCGCTTTTCATTTGGTTCCTTGGCTAGGTTCTTAAGGACAGGCAGGGCCTCCAGGTGAGACAGAGGGTGTCTCCTCCTCCAGATAAGAAATGGCCTCTCCTTCTTGACCCTCCCCTGTTGTCTCTTCTGTTCTTTTGACTTTGCAGGTGATCACTGGCAAAGGAGAGGGTCAAGTTCCTCACTCTCTCATGGTGGTATTGTGCCGCCTTATCCTCTAGAGGGCGCAAATCCTCTTCTCCAGGGTCCTCTCCTCCTGGTCGTCCGTGGAGGTTGGACTCCCACCTCCTCTCTGTGAGGTGTCCTGGTGAGCAGTTGTGAGCAAGCCCAACACGGGGCCCCTGGTTTGGATTCAATAGGACAGCCACCTTTTTTGGAGGGCCTGGAGGCTCTGGGACTTAAACTTCCTTGTCTTTGGTCACTTTAAGCAATGCTCTATCTGGCTTAGCCCAAGGGTTGGGTTATCGATATTCCTCTGCAAAGGGGCTACAAAGATGATATCCACAAGAGAATAACTGAATGTCACAACAGCTGTGGCATGCTAACTGCTTGTAAAGGCATCTCCCCAGCTGTGCATATGGGAGTGGCCTCAGCCTGATTAGCTCATGTACCTGCCATAGTGGTCCCCAACAATAAGCATGTCCTCTTGTCTCAGAGTACCCCAAATCACTGGCCTGGCCACAGGGAACTCCTCCCACTCTAGCCCATCCTGGGGTGAGGGTAGGCCACCTTCAATCCAGAGATGTGTACTCCTCCCCTTTATGTGTGCTGGTCTACAGGCCTTATAGTGTTCAGCGCCTGCCTAATGGGACCTCAGGTGGGCAAGCTGACCTTCTTCCCCAGGCAGTACCACACCTCTGACCCCAAAAGTCAGTTCTAATGAGATGAATTCACTCAAATACTGGCATGACCAGGTTAATGAAGCACAGGAACAGACCACAAAAAAATAGTGTAACACAGGCCGCGTGCAGTGACTCATGCCTGTAATCCCAACATTTTGGGAGGCCAAGGCAGGAGGATTGCTTGAGCCCAGGACTTTGAGACCAGCCAGGGCAACATAGTGAGATCCTGTCTCTACTAAAATAAAATAAATAGCCAGGCATAATGGCGCACGCCTGTAGTCCCAGCTACTCAGGACGCTGAGGCAGGAGGATTACATGAGGCTAGGATTTTGAGGCTGCAGTGAGCTTTGAGTGCACCGCACTTTGAGTGCAGTGATCATGTTACTGCACTCCAGCCTGGGCAACAAAGCTAGACTCTATCTCATAAATATAAAACTAAATAAATAAATAAATAGAGGCAGGAGAATAGACACAGTCAGTCCAAGACCAGCCTAGAGAGACTTAGAGATTACCTCTAAAATTATCACAACATTCTTAGAGAATGTAACACAGCACAGAGCAATGTCATGCCAAACTGATATGGAGGCATTCCAGAATTGAGCCCCAGCTACTTGAAGTCATCCAGTATCGATCTGCCAAGTGATGATCCTACTGACCAATTCCTTGATCACTGCCAAAATCCCATCCTCATCACCCCATGTAGCAAGTTTGAAGACTTCAGGGCTGATCTAAGAAAAGACATAATCATGAGATGTCAGTATTACAAAACAAGCTGTCGTTTGGGTGGCACCAGGACACATTGCACAAGAGGGGAAGTTCCCTACAGCAGGAGACCTCCTGAGACAGTGGCATGGCACCACTGCCCAAAAGGGAAGAGGGCAATGGAACTCCCGGTGGAGAAGGGAATTGGAGAAGGGGTTATGTGTCCAGGTGATGTGGCTCAGCCGCAAGATGGGGAGTCTGTGTCAGAGAGCTCTGAGGGGCAGCAGCAGCTTGGTGTCTTTTCTAGCCCCAGAATTTGTTTTATCTATGGCTGGCAGAGGCTAGGTGCAGTTTGGCAGGGTATGCAAAGCAGGGAGGTTCTGAATGGCTAAAATATTACTTGGGCTATATTTAAAGCAACTGACGTGTAAGAATTTGAATTTGGCACCAGCCTGCTGTGAACAACAAAGAGTCAATATACAGGGACCATCTTTGGCTTGTTTATGTAACAATCTTTAATTCTCGTAATATGAGGTAGAGATCAAGATTATTTTTTCCAAGGCTATTCAGTTGCTCCAGCACCAAAAGAGTATCTATTCCCCATTGAATTTTACTGTGGCCTTTATTGTAGTTCAGCCAATAATCTATGTGTAGATCTATTTCTAGATTGTTTACTCTGATCCATTTGTCTATTTGTCTATCCTCGTCCCAGTACTTGACTGTCTTATTTAGGTCTTTACATTCTTTCAATAATATTTTGTAATTTTCTCTACAGTGGGTTTTGTACATATTTTGTTAAAATTTTCCTAGTTTTTTTTGTACGTTTCTTGATGTTCTAGTAAGTAGCCTTAAAGTTTCATTTTCTTATTATTGTTCCTGATATGTAGAAATATAGTTGTATGTATACAGTTTTATATGTTGACATTTTATTCAATGATCCTGATAAGTTCACTTATAAATTGTACTAGGTCATCTGAAGATACTTTTAGGCTTTTTTACATTCACAAAATGTCATCTGCATATTATGGCAGTTTTATTTCCTCCTTCCTATCCTTTACATTTTAGTTTCTTTTCTTGATGACTGCATTGGCCCTTTAATACAATGCTGAGCAGAAATGGTGATGGTAATAACAGATATTCTTTCCTGGCTCTTAATCTATGGAGAAACTGTCACTCATTCACCATTAACTATGATGTTTGCTGTAGGTTTTATGTAGATACTCTTTATCAGATTAGGGGAGTTCTTATCGATTTCTAGTTTGCTAAGTTTTTAAAACATGAATGAAAATGCCTCTCCCAATCCCTTCATTCTGGTGGGTTTATAAATTAAAAAAAAAATATTATTTTAAGGGCAGTATATTTGTGTCTAGGGAGAGAGAAGACTAAATGTTTGTGGCCAATTCCCCTTTTCAATTGGAAGACGTAGATTGTTTCTTTTTTATTTTTAATCTCCTTGTATGTGTAATAATGTTCCCTTTCTCGTTCCTAATGTTTATCTTTCTTCTTAATCAGATGTCATTAACCTATGACTTTTAAAATCTACCCTAGTGATTTTGTTAATGAAACTTAATATTTTGTT
>NW_016816075.1:10322-14807 GCF_001698545.2 Rhinopithecus bieti
TTTTTTTTTCTGAATGTGGTTTTTTATTGTCAAGAGAGTAAAGAAGACATATTATGATTTGTGGATGTGAACAAGTAATATGATCGAAGGAGATGACAAATATTTTCTCAGTCATATGTGATCTTTAGTTAAAGTTTTTTTGTGTGTTTGAGACAGAGTCTCACTCTGTTGCCCAGGCTGGAGTGCAGTGGCATGATCTTGGCTCACTGCAATCTCCGCCTCCTCCAGCAAAAGAAATTTCTAAGCAGCAAAGCATTCAAAAAGAGGCATATGGATAGATATGGGAGCAAAGAAATGACTTTAAAGTTGGAACTTATATCTAAAAAGGAAGCAGAGCATAAAAACTTGGAAAATGTGACCGGGCGTGGTGGCTCATGCCTGTAATCCCAGCACTTTGGGAGGAGGAGGCAGGGAGATCACCTGAGGTCAGGAGTTCGAGACCAGCCTGGCCAACATGGCGAAACCCCGTCTCCACTAAAAATACAAAAATTAGCCGGGTGCGGTGGTGGGTGCCTGTAATCCCAGCTACTTAGGAGGCTGAGGCAGGAGAATTACTTGAACCTGGGAGGCAGAGGTTGCAGTGAGCCGAGATCACGCCATTACACTCCAGCCTGGGTGACAAAGTGAGACTCCGTCTCAAAAACAAACAAACAACAACAAAAATAAACTTGGAAAATTTGCAGCCTGGCCATGTGGTAGAGAAGGAAAGTGCATTTTCAGGAGAGGAATACAAGTGGGCTTTGGAGCACCCGCTTGCTGGAGAGATTAGCATGACTGAAAACGAGCCAAGTGCCAACAGCCAAGACAATGGGGGAAAGGCCTCAAAAGCATTTCAGAAACCTTCAGGACAGTCCCTATCATCACAAACCCAGAGGGCTAGGAGGAAAGAATTGTTTCATGGGCCAGGGCCGGGGCACCACTGCCTGGCACCACCCCAGGAGGCTGCTCCTCACATCCCCACTGCTCCAGCTCTAGCCTTGGCTCAAAGGGCCCCAGACACTGCTCTTGCCACCATTCTAGAAGGCAAAAACCATAGCCTTGGTGGCTTCTCTGTAGTGTTAAGCCTGTAGGTGCACAAAATCCAAGAATGAAGGAGGCTTGGCAGCTTCCAGTCAGATTTCAGAGGATGTATTGGAAAGCCTGTAGGGCCAGGCAGAAGCCTTCCACAAAGGTAGAACTCCCGCAGAGAGACTCTACTAGGGCAGTGCCAAGGGGAAATATGGGTTTGGAGCCCCCATAAAGAGTCCCCACTGGGACACTACCTAGTGGAGCTGTACAAATGAGGCCACTGCCCCCCAGACCCAAGAGTGGTAGAGCTACCAGTGGCTTGCACCCTGAGCCTGAAGGCACTTAACTCCAACCTGTGAGAGCAGCCAAGCCACAGATGCAGAGTTGCCCAAGGCCTTGGGAACCCACCCATTGTACAAATGTGCCCTGGATGCAGGACATGGAGTCAAAGAAGGTTATTTTGGAGCTTTAAGGTTTAATGTCTGTCTTGCTGGGTTTTGGACTTGTGTGGAGCCGGTTGCCCCCATTTTTTGGCTGCTTTCTCCCTTTTGAAATGGAAATGTTTACCCTATGCCTGTACCACCACTGTATCTTGGAAGTAAATAACTTGTTTTTTATTTTTACAGGCTCATAGGTGGAAGGACTTACCTCACATCTCAAATGAAACTTTGGACTTCTGAGTTAATGCTGGAATGAGTTAAGACTTTGGGGGACTATTGGGAAGAAGAGTTGCAATGTGAGAACTCATTGCACATTTTGCAATGTGAGAAAGACATGAGATTTGGGAGACCAGGTGGGCAGAATGATATGGTTAGGATGTTTGTCCCCTCTAAATCTCATATTTAAGTGTAATCCCCAGTGTTGGATATGAGGTCTGATGGGAGGTGTTTGGATCATGGAAGTGGATCCCTCATGGATGGCTTGGTGCCATTCTTGCAATAATGAGTGAGTTCTTGCTCTATGAGTTCATGCAAGATCTGATTGTTGAAAAGGGCCTGATACCTCCTCCTCTCTCCTTTGTGGCATGCTGGCTTCCCTTTACCTTCCACCATGAGGCCCTCACCAGAAACAGGTGTGAGCACCATGCTTCGTATGTACAGACTACAGAACCACGAGCCAAACGTCTTTTCTTTATAAACTACCCGAGTTGCAGGTATTCCTTTATAACAATGCAAAAACAGACTAATACAGTGTGCTTATAAGAGAAAGAGATTAGAGCTGTTTCTCTTAGCCATGTGAGGACACACGAGATGATGCCATCTGCAAACCAGGAAGGTGGCCCTCAACAGACTTCAGATCAGCTGGTGCCTTGATCTTGAAATTCCCAGTCCCCCAATCTATGAGCAATGTTTGTTGTTTAAGCCACCCAATCTACAGTATTCTGTTATGGCAGCATAAGCTGACTAAGACAGGTTCTCTCTGCCCAGTGTTGATAGATCTTTATATATTTTTTGCCATATTTGCTTCAGATATATACACACACATATATATGTACATACATACATATATAGATATACACACACCATTATAGATAAATGCAGTTGAAGCTCCCTGTATACACCTTCCTTCTTTCACCTCATTCTCTCCATAGAGTTCATGGCTATCCTGAATTTGGAGGTTCACTTCTCCATATCTGATATTGGTATAAACATACCTACTTTCTTAGGTTAGTCTTTGCATAACATATCTTTCTCCATCTTTGCTCTCTACTTTTTTGTGTACTCATAATTAAGGCACCCTGCTGTCCTCAGATGCTGGAGACCAAGGCAGCACTACAGTCATAACATTAACAGATGAGCCAATACATGAGCCCACACATGTATCTCAAGCCCAAGGATTGGTGGCAGATCCTTTATGAGCCCAGAACATATCCTGTGCTCAATGTGAGCCTCACCCCAACCTGGCATGAGCACCATTCTAGTGGCTTAATCTCACAAAATCCTATGAAAGAAATATGGGACATGCAGCAAAAGCAATCTTCTTGCAGTACTAGAACCAGGTCCAGTGACCTATCCAGATGCAAGGGCCCAACCTAGTCTTAGGCATTGGAGAGAGACTTAGAAAACTTAAGAGGCAGGCCCTTGCACAGGGACTGGAGCCCCGACTTGTGGGTAGCACTGAAGAAAGCTATGACTCTTAAGGGTAGCACATTTGCTCTGACAACCTTGGTCTTTTAAAAAATTCTCTGGCTTCTTGGCCTCTCAAATCTCAGGTGCCTCAGCAGCTTTCTGATGCCTCCAAATAGTTTTTGTCTTTTATCCAGTTGCTCTCAATAGGAACATTGGTATGCCAAGAGCTTGTCTGTCATCACCAAAAGAAGTTTCTCTAATAAGATTTTTGTTTCTCCTCCAACGCGTAACAAAACCCAGATTGAGTGCAAGCATCCTTTGTGTAAACAGAGAAGAATAAATATCCCATATATCTTTTTCTTATCACCCAGAGATACAGCCATCATGTGTTGTTGCAGGATTCGTGGCATTGGAGGATGAGGAATGAAGGTAGCTTTTAAAACCTCAGTCTGCAGTGGGCCATCACGTGTTGATACAGGGACCAGTGACATTGGAGGATGAGACTGAGAACTTCACCTGGCAGCAGTGGCACCTGGACCCTGCTCAGAGGACTCTGTGTGGAGACCTGATACTGGAGAATTAGTCAGCTGGTGTCTGGGGAGGGAAGACTTTCCAGGGTAATTTGGTATTTATGATTATTGTGTCTAGGTTGATCCCTTTGGCATGCCATTGACATACCATGTCTTTCTTAAAGGAAGTGGGTCTCTGGTGGTTACAGGACATGGATACGAGCTCCTCAGATGAAAGGACATCTCCACGTCTTCCCCCATTCTTTGCCTAGCTTTGAGAAAGAGCCCTGTTTCTCTTCCTTGTCCTCAGGATCTGATCCCTGCCTCCTTCAGCTGGAGCAAGTCTTTCTAGGTCATCCTTTCTTTCCCTAACCCTTTTCACTTTCCCTCCAGCCACTTGTCATCAACTCCATTCCTTATGCACTCAGACATTTATAGATCTGTCGTTTTTCAAATTTGTGACTTGTACTTCTACTTCCTTTTCTCATTCTTGTGAAAGTCTCAGGTGTTTTCTACTTGTGTTATACAACCAGATTCCACCACACCCCAAAACTCCTCCTTTCAAGGATCTCCATTAAGTGGCCCTATCAGTTGTTTCTGTTCTCCCAAACTGAAGTTATGGTGTTGTATTAGTCTACTCTCGCACTGCTGTAAAGAACTAACTAAGACTGGGTAATTTATAAAGAAAAGAGGTTTAATTGACTCACAGTTCCACAGGCTGTACAAGAAGCATGGCTGGGGAAGCCTCAGGAAACTTACAATCATGGCAGAGGGTGAAGAGGAAAGAGGCACATCTTATATGGCTGGAGCAGGAGGAATAGAGAACAGGCAGAGGTGCTACACACTTTTTTTAAAAAAATTAATTAATTAATTTATTTATTTATTTATTTTGTTTTTTT
>NW_016816075.1:15774-40796 GCF_001698545.2 Rhinopithecus bieti
TGCAAAAGCTCTTTAGTTTAATTAGATCCCATTTGTCAATTTTGGCTTTTGCTGCCGTTGCTTTTGGTGTTTTGCTACACACTTTTAAACAACCAGATCTCATGAGAATTCACTCACTATCACAAGAACAGCAAGGGGGAAATCCACTCCCATGATCCAATCAGCTCCCACCAGGTCCCTCCTCCAACACTGGGGATCACAATTCGACATGAGATTTGGGTGGGGACATAAATCCAAACCATATCAGGTGTCTTTGTTTTCTAGTTGTTTGTTGCTGATGCAAAGAAAAACAATTTCTATAGTTTGAGCTTATATTTAGTAACTTTGATAAATTCACTTATTAATTCTATCTATAGATACTTTGGATTTTTCTATGTACACATCATCTGCAGAAATTGAAAGTCTTATTTATTCACTTCCAGTCATTACTCCTTTTCTTTTTCTTGCGTTAATGCACTGCCTCCGACCTCCAGTACAATGTTGATTAGAAGTGAGCATACCAGGTGTCCTTGTCTCATTCCCAATCTCAGGAGGAAATTTTTTCCATGTTACCATTAAGTTTTGCCATGCTTCTTTTAAACACACCCTTCATCAGGCTAAGGAAGTTCTCTTCTATTTCTAGTTTGCTAAGAATTTATATTGTGTTGAATTTTCTCAAATCCCTTTCTCTTTAGAGAAATTAGTAATAGATTATATAATTTATTATGAATATATGAATTCATATATTCATATACATTCAACACAATATCATCAAAATAATAGGTTATATGATCTCTAAGAAAGATCATATAACCTATTATTAATTACATTGGCTTTTTAAATTTATTGGCATATTTTCCATAATTCCCTGTCCTTTTAATGTTTGTAGAATCTGTAGTGATGGATATTTATGATGGACATTTGAAAATTTGTATTTTATTTGTTGATCAGTCTAGAGTTTCTTGCATATATTAATCTTTTCAGAGAACTAGCTTTGATTTTTGCTATTGTCTGTCCTCAGAGGTCATGAAAACAAATGTGAAGGAGGAAACGCACAAGAAGTGCCAAGCATATATAGTAAGCTAGACACTTATGAGACATGAAGAAAATGCATAGGATGTGTGAAGTATAGATAAGTAAACAAGTAGCTTTTAAGACAGGCAAAATTCATAAGATGTGTTATAGTTACCAAGCAAGCAACTTGTAAGACGTACTAAAGATAAATGGAATACATAGGATATGATAGAACAAATGAGTATATTACTTATAGATAGAAAGGGACAGGAACACCAACTCATAAGGTTTCCTACCACCTTGGTTATATTATACTTAAATTTACCATCAACTGGTGACACTCAGTACTGTTCCATTGAACACAGATAAAACCCATCACTATTCAGGCTAATTGGTAAGCTATAAGCTGAGGTAAGCAAGGTATGTCATTGACCTTGAGCACCTTCAGTCTGATTGGGGCCCTTTTTCAAACCTCAACTCTGGTCCTCGTAACCAATAAGGCTGATGGAACAGAGACAGGCAGAGACAGAGGCAGGGTCTATGAAAATTCCATAACACAGGACTCAGGAAATGTAGTCCTTCATCCTGTTTGTACCCTAAGTCTGTTAACTTACTCCATCTCTTTGCTTCTGCATGTGTATATATATACATATCTGTCCTATATGTATATATATGGATATTTATATATATACATATTTGCATTTTTCAAAAAAATTGATTTAATAAGCCATGTGACTCAACAATTTTATTTTTTAAGGCAGTCTCACTGTGTCACCCAGGCTGGGGGCAATCTCGGCTCACTGCAACCTCCACCTCCCAGGTTCAAGCAATTCTCCTGCCTCAGCCTCCCAAGTAGCTGGGATTACAGGCATGTGCCACCACGCCTAGTTAACTTTCGTATTTTTAGTAGAGATGGGGTTTCACCATGTTGACCAGGCTGGTCTTGAACTCCTGACTTCAAGCAATCCACCTGCCTTGGCCTCCCAAAGTGCCAGGATTACAGGCGTGAGCCACCATGCCCAGCCTGACTCAAGCATTTTAATTTGGTCTGTGAGCCTTTCTATTCTGAGACTTCTAGGGTAGCTTGCCTGGTCGCATATTGAACACTATCACTGTATCAAGGGAATTTCTCACATTAACAGAGCCCAAAGGATAAAGTGGGAAGGGATCATAATTCACAGTTTGGAGTTTACCTAAAGAAATAGGACAATAATATGAAATAATTAGCTAAAATATTGGGGGCCCAGTATTGATCTGGGTGGTTATAGGGCCAATCAAGGGTCACAGGGCTGATCTTAGGAAACCAGGATAGTTTTGGGAGCCCTAAGAATAAGGTGAAGAAGGACCATAATTAATTTTATTTTAGGCATTTTATCTAAAGCAGTAAGACAAATTAAGTAACCGGCATAAATAACGTGGGGTGGGGCTTAGGGCTGGCCAAGGGGCACAACAGAGCTGGTATGGGGAGGTATGAGGGGCACTTCTTGCAGTAGGTCCTCTCCCCCTCTGAGTATATATAAATTAACAATGGCAAGGAAACTGTATTAGTCTGTTCTCACACTGCTAAAATACCTGAGACTGGGTAATTTATAAAGAAAAAAGGTTAAGTTGGCTTACTGTTCTGCAGGCTGTACAGGAAGCATGGAAGCATCTGCTTCCAGGGAGGCCCGAGGGAGCTTTTACTCATGGCAGAAGGCAAAGAGGGAGCAGGCATCTTACATGGCAGGAGCAGGAGGAAGAAAGGAAGAAGGTGCTATACACGTTTACACAACCAGATCTCATCAGAAGTCACTAACTATATGGTACTAAGGCGGGATGGTGCTAAACCATACATGAGAACTCCACCCCCAACATCCAATCACCTCCCATCAGACCCCTCCTCCAACATGGGATTACAATTCGACATGAGATTTGGATGGGGACACAGATCCAAATGACATCAGGGATGGAACACAGAAGTGACATTCATTGAGCACTGTGTCCAGAACACAGGCTGATCCCATCCCATACACCTGTGGTCACTGCAGGGTCTTCAGCGCAGCTCCTCGTTGTGCAGAAACCCCAGGGATCATCTCCCACCTCCACCCAACTCCCCATCGCCAACAACGCAAGGTCATGCATCACTAAGACCCCAAGACCCTATAACCTCTGACACCATAGATCCCCATCACTCACCCCAGAGTGCCTCCCATTCCAGCACAGTCTTCCCACCTTGACTGCCCGGGGTTCTTCCCCTCTTCACTCATTAGTGTCATGCCATGCTTTGCCACTTTCCTGCACTGCTCTTCACCCAACACCATTAACCACTGTCATTTACACTGTGCCTCATATCACTCCCAATTTCCTCCACTCTCCACTCACTCACTGCCACTCTACTCCCTCCTTCTCTCCCCAACACTACTCATGTTTACTTACACTCAACTGTTTCTTCTCCAGTAACTCACACCACTGGATATTTCCCCCATTTCACCCTATTCTTCCCTGTTCACCACCCTTCTGCCCCTCTTTACTCCATTCACTTCCCACTTGGCCCTTCGTTACCCTCCTCTCTCTTCCTCCAATCCCAATCCTTTTATTCACATGCTGAGGTTCATCTCCATCCATCCCCCTGTCTTTGCTTCACTCACCTCCATTCACCCACATGTGGCCCATCAGCTTGCCATTTGTGTTCCAGGAAGCAGGAGTCCAAGATCTACCTGAAATGGTGAGATCTGACCCTCACTCCCACCCCACTACAGGATGACCTTCAATGGACCTGAAACCCTAGGAAGATTCTCTATAAGTAGAAAGGCAAAATAGCTTTATTTCCAGTGCCCTTGGGCATCTTTCAAGGAGACTGCACCAGGAGCAAGCCAGTCTGCCCCACATTTCCTCTCCCTGGAAAGGCACTGAATGTGACATGTTTACCTTACATAGTTCACAAAGTGAGCCCACGGCTTGTTTCCTTGCAGTATTACTCAGGGAAAAAAGAAGGCCTGGAAGGGCACAGGCAGGGTCTCAGGTCTAACTCACCCACCCGTTTTGATAAATCCAAACATTGCCCATCCCTAGTTTTTCATAGCTTAAATTGTCCAGTTCCAGCAAAGAGATGGCCCCAGTGAAAAGCCACAGAACCATGAGGGCCACAAATACAGTAATTCACAAGCAGGACCACTTGTTCTGAAGCAAACGTCCTGTTATGTGGTCTTCGGCTATGTCCATTCAGACCATCACTCTCAATCTGTCTCTCACCTTAGAAAGTATGTATCACCAGCACTAGTGCGACCTTAGAGGAGCAAGTTATTCAACCTCTCTATGGATTCATGTTTTGCAGCACTTGTAAAAACCGTTTGTATGAATGATGTAATAAAAATCATTTCATTAAGATATGGAAAGTCCTCGGTGGGCTTTAGTACAGGATCTTTTCACAGATGTCACTGTGCATACTAAATACGTTCCAGTCTCAATTATTTTAGTTACCTAATGTGGTCCCAGCTGACCTGAGAATCACTTGATTTGGCAATCTCAGGAAAATAATGCCTATGTGCCTCTGGAATTGATTGAATAACTGTTGTTCTATCTGCTTGGTTATTCAATTGATTCACTAAAAAATAAACTCTACATTGAGCATATCTATATTAAATATTATAAAATCCTGTACCTAGACTGTGACTTTACTATAACAGTAGAACAAAATAGCTTTTAAAATGTTTTATTTTTGAAAAGATAGTACATCCACATAGTACATAGTACATCCACATTTTCAAAAGCTATGAAAGGATACAGTTGTCTCCCCCTCAATTCCATCCCCACAGCCACCACTGCTCCTTCCCCTCCCAACGTAATCAGGGTTACCAGGTTCTCGTGTCTCTTTCCAGAGATAACTTATGAATTCACAATTATGTACTTACCATTTTTCTCCTTTTTATATACAAATGGCAGCATATTATACTCACTGTCCTTAACCTTGTTTTTCCTACCTAATAACATAAACTGAAGGCTATCCCACATCACTACATAAATGGTATCCTAGTTCTCCTTATTTATTCATTGTTGTCTACCCAGGAGTAGGCTGTATGAATATACCACAATTTAGGGAACCAGAACCCTGATACGGTATCATTTAGACAGCTTCCAATCTTTTGTTTTCACAAACAGTGCATTAATGAATACTTCTGTATGTTCATCATTTTGTACATGTGTGAGTATGTACATTCCTAGAAGTGGAATTGCTGGCCCCAAAACCAAATGCATTTGTGGTTTTGATTACTTTTGAATCATTCCTCTTTGAATGAGAAGAGTTTTTCCTGGACTTGCTATTTGCTGGAGGTTCATGTGGGAAAAGAAACCAGGGCCACATTCTAAGCAGATCAGTTTTTTTTGACAACTGAGATTTTTTTCCCCCCACATCTGTTAGTTCTTTCTGACTTTATTTCTCCCAAGTCAGTAAACAGGGGCAGCTGTGGGGCTCTTCACAAGGAAAAGTCCCTTCTCTTCCCCCAGCACCCCCATAACTGTTTCTCCCATCAGTAGACTACTTTCTACAAATATGGCTTGTCTGAGTGACTCCTTCTCGAGGCCCCAGCCTGTTTCTCCTCAGACCCCAAATGGTCTAGGAAACATCCTACCTCCTACCTGCCCACGCACTGTTACCACTGTTATATCTATGGTTCCACGCCTCAGTGTATATCCCGAACCTCAGCTAAGAGTCCTTACCAGTGCTGTCTCGCATCTGCAGCCTTAAGCACGCTCGCTCTGAAATCTCCTGCACCAGTGCTGCATTTCCTCTGCCTGTGGCAGCCCTCTTATCAGGGATGCAGCTGTCTTCTAATTTTGTCAGATACAGAGATTACACTTCTGCTTTTTCTCCCGTAGCTTTTGGGTTATGACCGAGATGAAAAGAAGAAAGGCTGAGTTTACTCCCATATTTAAACCAGAAGTCAGAATATACTTTTAAAATGTGAATTAAATTGACCCAACTTTCCTTCAGTGTCCATAATATATACTGTTGATTAGCTCTCTAATGTGCCATGAACTTTGACTTCCGAGTGTGGCCTCTTCCATGGGCTTTCTTTCCTGTATGGGTTCGTTGATGTACAATAAGGTTTGATTTTTGGGTAAAGGCTTTCCCACATTCTGTACATTTATAGGGTTTCTCTCCAGTATGAGTTCTTTGATGTACAGTGAATGTTGACTTTTCTCGGAAGGCTTTGCCACACTCAGTGCATGCATAGGGTTTCTCTCCTGTGTGCGTTCTTTGATGTATTATGAGCTGTGACTTCTGGCTAAAAGCTTTCCAACACACAGGACATTCATAGGGTTTCTCTCCTGTATGAATTCTCTGATGTATAATGAGCTTTGACTTTTCTCTGAAGGCTTTGCCACATTCATTACATTTATAGGGTTTTTCTTCTGTATGAGTTCTTTGATGTATAATGAGATATGATTTCTGTGAAAATGCTTTTTCACATTCATTGCACTCATAAGGTTTCTCTCCTGTATGACCTCTCTGATGTAGCATAAGGTAGGACTTCTGAGAGAAGGCTTTCTCACATTCATTACATTCAAAGGGTTTCTCTCCTGAATGAGTTCTCTGATGTACACCAAGGTTTGACTTTTGCGTGAAGGTTTTCCCACACACATCACATTCATAGGGTTTCTCTCCTGTATGAGTTCTTTGATGCACAATGAGGGTTGACTTCTCATTGAAAGACTTCCCACATTCAGTACATTTATGAGGTTTCTCTCCCGTATGAGTTCTCTGGTGTATAATGAGAGTTGACTTATCACTGAAAGTTTTCTTACACTCATTACATTCATGGGGTTTCTTTCCTGTATGGGTACTATGATGTATAATTAGATCAAGCTTCTGTATGAAAGATTCTCCACATTTAGTGCATTCATAGGTTTTCTCTCCAGTGTGGGTTTTCTGATGGACAATGAGATTGGACTTCTGAGTGAAGGCTTTTCCACATTCATTACATTCATAAGGTTTCTCTCCTGTGTGAGTCCTGTAATGTATGATGACAGTTGACTTTTCTCTGAAGGCTTTTCCACATTCAGGACACTCAAAGGGTCTCTCTCCTGTATGAGTTCGCAAGTGTATAATGAGCTGAGATTTTTGGCTAAAGGCTTTTCCACATTCGGTACATCCAAAAGGTTTCTCTCCTGTATGAGTTCTCCAATGTACAATGAGGTGTGACTTCTTGCTGAAGGTTTTCCTACATGCAGTACATTCAAAGGGTTTCTCTCCATTTTTAATTCTCTGATGTAGACTAAGGCCTTTCTTTCGCCTAAGACCTTTCCCACACTCTTTATAGCCATAGGGCTTCACTCCAGGATTTGTTTTCTCATACTCAGTATGGAAGAATAATTTTGCACATCCATTATCATATTTATTTTCTGCAGAACGTCTACTAAATAAGTCTAAATTATCTACCATATTATTTCCAAATGATTCGTGTTTATCGGGTCTTTGTATTGAAGCAACAAGGTTTGGACTCAAATGAAGTATGTTTCCAAACTCATGACAGTCACGACCACTCTTGGTGGTAATTGTTTTCTTGTCAGAAAATCCAACTTGCATCAGCAGACATTTATCTTGGTCATCCTCATGTTGCCTCTCAATCTGTTCACCAACTTGACAGACTTCTAGAAAGAAGTACAATAAACCACCTTTATGCTTTGACATTATGGAACGGACCTTCTTTAGAATTATTCTGCCATATGAAAGCTGACACTATCATCTCATTTTATCAGAGTTCCTGGAGAGAGAGTTTTTACTAAACTCCCACCTGCTGGTCTTTTTGTTACCAAGAACAATCTTACCCTGTCACCTCAGTCTTTCTTACCGCTATTTATACATCACACCTGACTTCCATTAACTCTGGGAAATTTATACCCTTAATCTTCAGTTATCATATAAACTTTTTTTTTTTAAAGACAGGATCTCAGGTCTGTTGCCAGGCTGGAGTTTAGGGGCAAAATCACAGCTCACTGCAGCCTTGACCACCTGAGCTCAAGCAGTCCTCCCACCTCAGCCTCCTGAGTAGCTGGGACTGCAAGCACGAGCCACCACATCTGGCTAATTTTTGTATTTTTGTAGAGACAAAGTCTCACTATGTTGCCCAGGCTGGTCTCAAACTCCTGGTCTCAAGCAATCCTCCCACCTCAGCCTCCCAAAGTGCTGGGATTACAGGCATGAGCCACCACACCTGGCCAGTATTATATGAAGTCTTAACTGTACCTGACTTACAGAATTTCTGTCTAGGTGGAAATGCAACAGCATAGTTCTCAGACTCATGTCTTACAATAGTAACACCAAATCCACATTCTCAATGAATGAAAGAAAAATATAGAATGATTAGCTTGACAAAACAAAAGCTAAAATATTTGCCCAATCTGGGTTCACCTGTATATCCATCAAAGCTTCCATTCACAGTTCTTCAACACCACCTTCTCTGCTCCTGTCTATACTATTCCCACTAAAACCTCTGCCTATTCTGTACTCCAAACCCTTCTTTATGTTCCATCACCCACATAGCCCTGTGTTCTGTATTTTGCTATATTCAGAATCTAGATAACTTTCAAGAGGCAGGTCAGTCTTTTCTAAAAAGCTTACTCTGATCTTCCTATATAACTTAAATTTTTATTAACTTCTAAAGTAGTCAGTCATCTGTATCACTCATTTAAACAGTTAAAATTGCAAAGCCTTGCCCTTAATTTCATTTCATCAATTGCAAGCAGCACATTATTTCACATTTTAACATCTCTGAATTCAGATGCACGTTACAATCAACGTCATAGGTTAATTGGTGGCAATTTTTCTTTCTTAGTGGTATGTCTTTAAATCTATGGCAAGTACTTTTTGTACATATGGTGAGTTTTAATCTTTTTTTACAGTTTACTTTTCTTCTTACTTTTCCCCAAATTTTATATGAAAATTTTCAAGCATAGAAAAGTTGAAAGAGTACAATTACCCATATTACCACTTAGATTCAATAGTGTTAACGTTTTGCTACAGTGATAGTGAATTTTAACATGGATTGTGCAGCTGTTATTTTTCTTCCTGTGACTTCCTTTCTTTGGCTAGCTAAGCATTAGTTCTTAACCAGAAATGAACACAAAATCATATGAAGAACTTTTTACAAAATGCTCTCCATGGGACCCAAGCTCCACCAAAGATCTGCTGAATCTGAACCTTCTTAGGTGGTAAGAAGCAGTATGGCCCATGTGGTTAGGGTCCTGGGCTCTCTAGCCCAGGAGAAAATCCTGGCTCAACCTTTCACTTGGTCTGTGACCTCAGGCAAGTGATCTAAACTATTTGTATCTTACTTCCCCACCCATAAAGGAATTATAACAGTGCCCACCCAAATGGATGTTGAGAGAATTAAATTACTTACAACAGGGCTTGCAGGGTACACAGGAAGTGCTTTAAATTGTTTACCACCACTATTACTATCACAACTACTACTATTATGATTTTAAGAATTACTACATTACTGTAAAAGAAAGAGTATCTTTATATATTTAACATGTTATAGAATATTAAGTGAAAATGGTGAATAAAACTGTGCATACACACACACTGTTACCTGAGGCAGGAAACAAAGGGAAAACTGGGTGATGCTGGAGGTTATTTTGAGCCATAGGACAGGGAAGCTGAAGGGTTTTTAAAGTGTGGTGTGTGGTGTACGTGTGTGTGTTTGTGTGTTATGATATGGTATTAGTTTCATCACTTTGCTTCTTTTACAGCAAGGAATGAGATGAGATCATTTGCTAAAAGAGGGAAAAACAACTTGGAGTGGAGGTTTGAAGGAAGCAAGAAAGGTGTTAGAAGACATGGAATCAAACCTAAGTGTCCATCAAGGAATATCAACGGATAAAGAAAATGTCATCTGTTTATACAATGGAATACTATTCAGCCATAAGAAGGAATTAAATATTGTTATTTGCAGCTACATGGATAAGCCTGGAGGACATTATGTTAAGTGAAATAAGCGAGGCACAAAAAGACAAACACTGCATGATCTCACTCATATATGGGAGCTAAAGGAGTTGATCTCATAGAAGTAGAGAGCAGAATAGTGACCAGACACTGGGAGGTGAAGAGGGGAAGAGAGGATAGGGAAAGGTTGGTAAATGGGTGCAAAGATATAGTTAGATAGGAGGAATAAGTTTCAGTGTTACATTGCACAGCAGGATGTCTATAGTTAACAATAATAGAGTGTATCTTTCAAAATAGCTAAAAGAAAAGATTTTGAATGTTCCCACCACAAAGAAACAAATGTTTGATGTGATGAATATACTAACTACCCAAATTTGATCATGACACACTGTATATATGTATCAAAACATCACACC
Organism: Rhinopithecus bieti; assembly: GCF_001698545.2. Taxonomy (NCBI): domain Eukaryota; kingdom Metazoa; phylum Chordata; class Mammalia; order Primates; family Cercopithecidae; genus Rhinopithecus; species Rhinopithecus bieti. The sequence goes on from NW_016816075.1 coordinate 26,110, forward strand.
ATACTCCATAAATATGTACAATTATGTGTCAACTAAAACTTTTAAAAATGTTTAAAACACTGTGCATAGTAGGAAATGAATAAATATATATTCCTACAGGTTCATGTTGTAAAAAATGATGGAAGAATAAACCTTTAAATTTTAATAAAGATTATCTATGAGGAAGGAAGGAAGGGAATGGAATGGAAAGGGAAAGAAGCTGGACTTTTCTGAATATACCTTGTTTTCTGTATTGATTTTGGAACCAAGTAAATCTTTTGTAACTATTTTATATAATCATAAAGCAAAACTGAACATAAAAGGATTCCTTAATAATAGTAAATATTCTTTCTGCTGCATTTGCTAATGACCATGCTGAAAAGTCCTGATTCTCAATGGCACCGAAATGATTACCTCAATTCATTCAACTCGCTATAGACAAGCAACAGTCTCAAGAAGAACACTAACAATACTACTGTCAGATGTAAGATTAATAAATTAAAAACATTTAAGTCCAAAATTTGATTTGGAAATATTAATTTGAACACATGAGATATTTTTTCTGTAAAAAATTTATACATAATAGTTCCTAGCTCTGTCAATGAAAAGGCCTCGAAACAATTCTCTAACCTCTAAATCATGGGCTTAAAACATTATTTTCCACTGAAAAGAACCAGGGTCCCTTGGAGAAATCACCAATTCTAGGTCAGAGGCAGGAAATATACAAATGGAGCCTGGGACATGTTGTAACACCAGAAAGCAAGGAAGCGACCAAAGACTCAGGAGCCAACTTGAAGGAGATTCCACCGGCCAAAGATGGGACAGTGTCATGTATAATACGGAAAATAAGACAATGGATTAAAACATAGAAATGTATACACCCATAAGTCCATAAATGATTCACAAAAAAGATATAACTTATTGGTCACCTTTGGATAATGCTACAAAATCAATTCATTATTTTGAAAACTAGTAAATAAAAGGAAAAGCTCAATCACTAAGCCTATCTTTTCTGGTATGATATGTAACTATTGGTAGCCAAATAAACATGAGAAGCATTTCTCTTTATAGAATTATTCCCGTGGGGGCCAGGTGCGGTGGCTCACGCTTGTAATCCCAGCACCTTTGGAGGGCCAAGGGCAGGCGGATCAAAAGGTCAGGAGATCGAGACCATCCTGGGATACCATAGTGAAAACCCCATCCTACTAAAAAATACAAAAAAATTGGCCAGGCGGCGGTGGCTCAGCCTATCCCAGACTTGGGAGGCCGAGACGGGGATCACGAGGTCAGGAGATCGAGACCAATCCTGGCTGACACTGTGAACCCCGTCTCTCTAAAAAATACAAAAAACTAGCCGGAGTGAGGTGGCGGGCGCCTGTAGTCCAAGCTACTCGGGGAGGCTTGAGGCAGGAGAATGGCGTGAACCTGGGAGGCGGAGCTTGCAGTGAGCTGAGATCAGTCCCACTGCACTCCAGCCCGGGCAACAGAGTGAGACTCCGTCTCAAAAAAAAAAAAAAAAAAAAAAAAAATTTAGCTTGGCGGGTGACACCTGTAGTCCCAAGCTACTCGTGGAGGCCTGAGGCAGGAGAATTGCTTGAACCTGGGAGCGAAGGCTGCAGTGAGCCAAGATGCCACCACTGCAATGCAGCCTGGGTGACAGAGAAAAGGACTCGTCTCTAAAAAAAAAAAAGTTAAACATAACAGTTCCTTTTATACCACCATATGGTATATTCCAATCCTATGTATCCACTCAAAAGAAAGAAAAACATGTATCACCACGCCAAAATGTTGTACATCAACGTTCACAGCCCATTCATCCATAATAACCAAAAAAAGTAGAAACAAGGCAAAATGTCATCAACTGATGAATGGACCATCAAAATGTGTTCTATCCTAACAATGGAATTTTATTCCTCCATAAAAAAGAATGAATACTGATACATGGTCAATGTGGATGAACCTTGAAAAACGCCAAGTGGAAAGAAAACAGACATAAAAGGCCACCATTTTGTCTGACTCCATTAAATAAAAATGTCCAGAACAGGCAAAATCATAGAGACAAAAAGATCAGTGGTTGCCAGGGAGTGAGGGAAGAGGGAAGATGAGAGTACTGCTAGGGAGTAGAGGCTTCTTTTCAGTGTGATGAAACATGTTCTAGAATTAGGTAGTGCGTGATGGTCGCACAACTCTGTGAAATACACTAAAAAACTACTGAATTGTATACTTTTAAAAAGGGTGAATTTTATGTATGTGGAATTTTATCTCAATAAAGTACTTTTAAAAAATAGATGGACCCAAGATGTTTTGGCGAGAGCAAATCTGGACAAATATCTAACTGAACGAGAAGACTGGGACTCAGGTTGTTCAATCTGAAATAGCACATTAGAGTCCAGGGCCTCGTGGACTAACGTGGGGCCTGGCTTCAGATAACAACGTGACAGGTGACAGTCGTGAAAGTGGCAGGACCAGGAGGTTGTGGCATTTTAAAAGGACACTTTCATATGGACAAAAGGAACTGGTGCAGAAACTTGCAGTAAGCACCAACTTAGGGAGATTGGCCTGGTGTATGGGTGACAGGCGGGAGTGTCAGTTTGTGTCTGACGGTGTTCGATGTCCTGGTCCTCCAACAGTGCCAAGGGCCAGAACCTTTTCCTAAGATATTCCTGAACAGCCCTGTCAGAGGCCTCCACCTCTGCACTAATAGGGTGGAACTTCATGTCCCCAGAGGCCTGGGGTCAAAATTTCCACTTACCAGGAAAGTTCCAAATGGGATTTTTCCTTCTGCCGGCATTCTTCTACTCCAACTGAGGATGAGGTTTGGTTTGGTAACCTGCTGCCCTGTGATAAGAGAGAAATGACAGTGAACCTCCTTGGCTTCATGAGCCTCTGAACAGAAGAATATTACATATTAGGGGCAGTCACAAGGAATTCATTTACTTGATCATAATGGTAAAGTCAAATCCATTTAACCCTGCATTTTGAGTCTTAGCAAACACTTTTTCAGGAGAGAAAAGGGGAAAACTGAGGAAAGAAATTGCCTTCCATTGGATGCAATAATTCATAAATTAGCAAATTCCTAAGGAAGCCATTCTTTTTTTTTTTTTTTTAACTGTCTTTAGATTCTAGGGGTAATGCGCATAACGTGCAGGTTTGTTACCATATGTATATTTGTCATGTTGGTGTGCTGCACCCATCAACTCGTCAGCCACCCTCTAATTCATCATTTAATATCATGTTATAACTCCCCATATGCAATCCCTCCCCCTCCCCCCTCCCCATGGATTAGCCCCTGGGTGTGATGTTCCCCTTCCCGATCAAGTGATCTCCATTGTTCAGTTCCCATCCTATGAGTGAGAACATGCGGTGTTTGGTTTTTCTCTTCTTGTGATTAGTTTGCTAAGAATGATGGGTTTCCAGCGATCCATGTCCCTACAAAGGACGCAAAACTGATCCTTTTTATGGCTGCATAGTATTCCATGTGTATTGTGCCACATTTTCTTAATCCAGTCTGTCACAGATGGACCATTTTGGGTGATCCAAGTCTTTGCTATTGTGAATAGTGCGCAATAAACATACGCTGTGCATGGTGTCTTTTGTATTAGAATAATTATAATCCTTTGGGGAATATATACCCAGGTATGGGATGGCTGGGTCATTATAGGTACATCTAGTTCTAGATCCTTGCGAGAATTGCCATCTACTGATCATTCACAATAACTGGTTGAACTAGTTTACTAATCCCACCAACAGCTGTAAAAGTGTTCCAGAACTTCTCCACATCATCCTCCCACCACACTGTTCGCTTCCTGATTCCATTCAATGATTGCCATCCTAAGTGGTCGATGAGCATGCGCAATAACTCCTCACTGCTGGTTTTGATATTGCAATTCTCCTCCCCCACCCCAACACACACCCGCACTGGCGGACACGCTCGAGGATGAGCATTTTTCATGTGTCTGTATGGCTGAAAAATGCAAATGTCTTCCTCCCTGACGAACACATGTCTGATCCATTACCCTCCCCCATTCCCCACTATTTATGACTGTTGTATCTATAGATTTTTTCTCTGCCTGCCCATATATTTGCTTGAGTTAAACCTGTTAGACCTATAGACCATTAAAAACACCTTATAAGAAACAAATCTAGTAACATTCAGGGACATCGCAACCAATAGGGCCAAAGGCTCCTTCATGTACTCACAACCACCAAACCCGCCACACCGCACGCACCAACCAGCAAAACAAAAGCAAAACATCGCGACAAACTCGGCCGATCTACAATTAAAACATAACAGAGCTTCTGCACAGACAAAACACAACACTCTAACTCCAAATCAGCAGTGAACAGGACAAACAACAATACAGAAAATGGTGCAGAAAAAAATTTATTCATAGCAATTCTACTCTGCCCAAAAGGAAAGGAAGCCATTCTTACCCACAAAGACCAAGTTGCTGTAGGTCTCCAGCATCACGTCTCTGTACAGGGTCCTCTGTGGCGAGTTCAGGTACTGCCACTCCTCCTGGGTGAAATCCACAGCCACATCTTCAAATGTCACTAGCCCCTGTAATGGTACATTCCTTTTATTTTAAAATGCTGACCACTAGGTGATGAGGATAAAATGCAGGGGAACTTCTGATTGGGTTCCTGGTTCATCATGACGACTCAATACTGGATGTCTATTTCATATCAAGTTAGTGATCTACTTTGTGGGAGAATCACAAATCATGGTAAAAAAAAAAAGTAAGTAAGAGAATATTTGAGACAATGCCATATCAGCACAAGGATAGACAAATAGTCCAGTGGAACTAAAAAGGGAATTCAAACATGTATAGACACCTGATTTATGACAAAGTTGGCACAGTAAAGCAGTAGGGAGAAGATGACCTTTTCAATAGATATGAATGGGTTATTAGATATCTATATGGAGAAAACGAAATTTAACCCCTCTGGCCATACGTAAAAATCAGCTACAGGTAAATTGTAAATCTAATGTGAGAGGAAAGTGTCTATAAAATAATATGGGAAAATGTTTTCATAAGCTTTGGAGTAGGGAAATAATTATATAACAAAACATGAAAAGCACTCCTCATAAAGGAAAAGACAAGTGTTACAAGATCAAAAGTACTACAATGAAAAGGCAAGCCACAGACACGGAAATTACTGGCAATCTTCATGAGGGAGAAAGGTATCGTATCTAGAATATATAAAATAGCCCCTTCAAATCAATAAGAAACACACACAAAAGAATGGATAAGAGAAGTAAATAGGTACTTCACTAAAAAGCAAAACCAAATCATCTATGAACATAAGATAATGTACTCAACCCCATTAGCAATCAGGTAAGTGAAAAATTAAGCCACATTGGGACAGCACTATACACCCACAAGAAAGGTTATAATTAAACAGACTAAAATCACATAATATTGTGTTGAAATGAGAACTCTTACACGCTATTAGCAGGAATATAAACTGGTATAATCGCTTTGGTAACAGTTTGGCATTATTTACAAAGGTTAATGGTTTGCATACACCATGACCCAGCAATTCTACTCCTAGGTACACATCTTAGAGAAAATCAGGCACATGTGCTCTAGAAAACAAATATAGGGATGTTCATAGCAGCACTATTTCTAATACTAGATCACAGATAAAATCCAAATGTCCATCAACAGTAGAATGGGTAAATTGTGGCACAATCATTCAATGGAATGCTGTGTAGTAATGAAAATGAATGAACTGCATGCTGTGAAGCAGGTTCACTGTGCACTCGAAAAGAAGAAACTGTTTTAACCTTGGGTTGGACAAGTATTTCTTAGATGTGACACCAAAATTCAAAAGACACTTGTTAAGAGATTAAAAAGACACAGAATGGAAGAAAATATCTGCAAATCAAATATCTGGCAAATAACTTGTATTGAGAATATATATAAAAAAACCTTTCAAAATTAAAACAACTGGGCAAAAGAGATACTTCACCATGGAAGATAAACAGATGGCAAATAAGCACATAAAAAGATGCTCAACATCATTAGGCATGAGGGAACTGTAAATTAAAACCACAATGAGATACTACTACACACCTATTAGAATGGGGAAAAAACTGACAATACTAAGTGTTGGTGAGGATGTAGAGCAACTGCACCTCTCCTGTCATAGGCAGGAATGCAAAATGGCACACAGCTACTTTGGAAAATGATTTTCCAGTTGTTTATGAAGTTAAGCATATACTACCATACAACCCTGTAATCCCACTCCCATGTTTATTTACCTCAGTGAAATGCAAACTTAGGTAAACCCAAAACCCTGTACATGAACATTTATATAGCAGCTACATTTTTAATGATCAAAACCTAGAAACATATCAAAGGCTTTCCAACCAGTGAATGGATAAACAACCTGGAATCCTACATACAATATAATACCACTTGGCAATAAAAATGAGAGAACTAATGATTTATGCAACAACATGGATGAACCTCAAATGTATTATGCTAAGTGAAAGAAGCCAGACTCAAAAGGCTGCATACTGCATGATTACATTTATATATTACATTTATGGGAAATAAAAACTACAAAGACTGAAAATACATCTATATTTTCCTTGTCAACAATACTACTTCCCTGGTCAGCAATACTGTGCATACTGTCACATCTCACTGTGTTGGAAGGGTGACATGAACGTGAACAACAGAAGCTTCATGGCTGGGACCCTCTGAGACCTCACCCTACGCATCTCTCCCTTTGTTCTACTTGTATCCTTTTGCTATAATACAACTGTAATCATAAGTATTTATTTTCCTGAGTTCTATGAGTCATTCTACCAAATTATTAAACCTGAGTGTATACTGAGAACTCTTAAGTTGAATCAAGGTGCGGAAGTGGAAGTGGCACCATTCACCATCACCCCTAGTGACCCACTAGCAAAAGTTTTGCTTCCTGTTCCTGCAACATTATGTTCTGCCGGCCTAGAGATCTTAGTTCCAGAGGGAGGAATGCTGCCACCAGGAGACACAACGATGACTCCATTAAACTGGAAGTTAAGATTGCCACCTGGCCACTTTGGGCTCCTCCTACCTTTAAGTCAACAGGCTACAAAGGGTGTTGGCTGGGGTGACTGACCCACACTATCAAGATGAAATCAGTCTAATACTCCACAATGGAGGTAAAGAAGAGTATGTGTGGAATACAGGAGATCCCTTAGGGCATCTCTTAGTATTACCATGCCCTGTGATTAAGGTCAATGGGAAACTACACCAACAGATTCCAGGCAGGACTACAAATGGCCCAGACTCTTCAGGAAAGAAGGTTTGGGTCACTCTACTGGGTAAAACACCACAACCCACTGAGGTGTTTGCTGAAGGCAAGGGGAATACAGAATGGATAGAAGAAGGCAGTTATCAATATCAGCTATGACCACATAAGCAGCTGCAGAAAGGAGGACTGTAATTGTCATGAGGATTTCCTCCTTATTTTGTTAAAAATATGTCTGTGCATGTTTACACCTGTATTAAGAAAATATCTTCATTTTATTTCCTTTTTTCTTATCATGTGACATAAGATTTATTGACTTCATATCAGCACTTAATTGTTGTTAACTTTATGTAACAGCATTTAGGCTAAGAATTAGTGTGCTTCCAGTTGTGACAGGGATAGCTGTATCGTGTTAGGAGTAATTATGACCTTATTATTGTCTTTACTTGAAGATTTATGTGTGATTTCAGGAGATGTGTACAGTTTTAAGTTGGCAAGGGGTAGACTTATAATGGTTAATATTGAATGTCAACTCGATCGGATTGAAGGTTGCAAAGTATTGTTCCTGGGTGTGTCTGTGAGGGTGTTGCCAGAGGAGATTAACATTTGAGTCAATGGAATGGGAAAGGCAGAGCCACCCTCGGTCTGGGTGGGCACCATCTATTCAGCTACCAGGGCAGCTAGAATAAAGCAGGCAGAAGAAGGTGGGAGGAGCTGGCTTGCTGAGTCTTCCGACCTTCATCTTTCTCCCATGCTAGATGCTTCCTGCCCTCAAACATCAGACTCCAAGTTCTTCAGCTTTTGGNGTGTAATCATAAGTATTTATTTTCCTGAGTTCTATGAGTCATTCTACCAAATTATTAAACCTGAGTGTATACTGAGAACTCTTAAGTTGAATCAAGGTGCGGAAGTGGAAGTGGCACCATTCACCATCACCCCTAGTGACCCACTAGCAAAAGTTTTGCTTCCTGTTCCTGCAACATTATGTTCTGCCGGCCTAGAGATCTTAGTTCCAGAGGGAGGAATGCTGCCACCAGGAGACACAACGATGACTCCATTAAACTGGAAGTTAAGATTGCCACCTGGCCACTTTGGGCTCCTCCTACCTTTAAGTCAACAGGCTACAAAGGGTGTTGGCTGGGGTGACTGACCCACACTATCAAGATGAAATCAGTCTAATACTCCACAATGGAGGTAAAGAAGAGTATGTGTGGAATACAGGAGATCCCTTAGGGCATCTCTTAGTATTACCATGCCCTGTGATTAAGGTCAATGGGAAACTACACCAACAGATTCCAGGCAGGACTACAAATGGCCCAGACTCTTCAGGAAAGAAGGTTTGGGTCACTCTACTGGGTAAAACACCACAACCCACTGAGGTGTTTGCTGAAGGCAAGGGGAATACAGAATGGATAGAAGAAGGCAGTTATCAATATCAGCTATGACCACATAAGCAGCTGCAGAAAGGAGGACTGTAATTGTCATGAGGATTTCCTCCTTATTTTGTTAAAATATGTCTGTGCATGTTTACACCTGTATTAAGAAAATATCTTCATTTTATTTCCTTTTTTCTTATCATGTGACATAAGATTTATTGACTTCATATCAGCACTTAATTGTTGTTAACTTTATGTAACAGCATTTAGGCTAAGAATTAGTGTGCTTCCAGTTGTGACAGGGATAGCTGTATCGTGTTAGGAGTAATTATGACCTTATTATTGTCTTTACTTGAAGATTTATGTGTGATTTCAGGAGATGTGTACAGTTTTAAGTTGGCAAGGGGTAGACTTATAATGGTTAATATTGAATGTCAACTCGATCGGATTGAAGGTTGCAAAGTATTGTTCCTGGGTGTGTCTGTGAGGGTGTTGCCAGAGGAGATTAACATTTGAGTCAATGGAATGGGAAAGGCAGAGCCACCCTCGGTCTGGGTGGGCACCATCTATTCAGCTACCAGGGCAGCTAGAATAAAGCAGGCAGAAGAAGGTGGGAGGAGCTGGCTTGCTGAGTCTTCCGACCTTCATCTTTCTCCCATGCTAGATGCTTCCTGCCCTCAAACATCAGACTCCAAGTTCTTCAGCTTTTGGACTCTTAGACTTACACCAGTAGTTTGCCAGGGCCTTTGGCCACAGACTGAAGGCTGCACTGTTGGCTTCCCTATTTTTGAGGTTTTGGGACTCAGACTGGCTCCTTGCTCCTCAGCTTGCAGAAAACCTACTGTGGGACTTCATCTTGTGATTGTGTGAGTCAATACTCCTTAATAAAACCCCCCTCATATATTCATCTATCCTATTAGTTCTGTCCCTCTAGAGAACCTTGACTAATACAGAAGTCATTGCACCATAATATACATAATGATTATAAAATAAAACAATATGTCAGTTTAGACCAAACATACCAGCCAAATCAATCAATGTGATTAGGCCTTAAGAAGGCTTATTAAAAAAAGATCTCCAGATTGACTCACAAGCAAGATCCAGCTGTATGTTGTATACAAGAAATACAACTAAAACAAAGTGATTCAAGAAGGCTAAAAGTAAAGGGATAGGCAATGGTCAACCAGACAAATAAATGGAAACAATAACAAAGCAGAGGTTGAGATCCTGACATTATCCTTAGTCTAAAGATAAAAAGCATACAAACAAATTGTGTATTATATTCAGCAGGTTGGTTTTCCACAGTGATGTGGGTGCAGCAATTCTGACTCTACTTTATGTATACTGTAGACTGAACAAATGAGTGAATTATTGATGCTAGGAACCAGTGCTCTCACTGTTAAAGAAGGGAGATGCAAATATGCAATGAGGGATGACTAAGATTCCCAGGATGCTATATGAACTCAAAGTATGTATGTATGTGTGTGTGGTGTATGTGTGTACACATACAGATGTAGATATATATGTCCATACACACATCTCTGTTCACTGAAAGGGCCTAGAAGTAACGATGCCCCAGCAGTAATGAGCACAGCTAGAACCCAGATTTTGGTTTCTAAATATAATTATCCATTAACAGGAACCAGAGCTCCTTGGAGAAATGGCTGATTCCAGGGCTAGGGCAAGTAAAGTTAAAGATGAAGGCTGGAACATCTTGTGCCAGAAAATAAGAAAATGCTCAGAGCTCAGAAATGGACCAAACCTACCAAAGCCTTAAAATTCCACTTTTAGGACTGATATAGTTTGGCTATCTCTCCCTCCAAATCTTATGTTAAAATGTGATCCCGGTTGGATGTGGTGACTCATGCCTATAATCTCAGCACTTTGGGAGGCCAAGGTAGGCGAATGATTTGAGGTCAGTTTGAGACCAGCCTGGCCAACATGGTGAAACCCCATCTCTACTAAAAATACAAAAATTAGCTGGCAGTGGTGGTGCATACCTGTAATCCCAGCTACTCGGGAGGCTGAGGCATGAGAACTGCTTGAACTCAGGAAGTGGAGGTTGCAGTGAGAGCTGAGATCATGCCACTGCACTCCAGCCTGGGCAAAAGAGTGAGAAACTGTCTCAAAAAAAAAAAAAAAATGTGATCCCCAGTGTTAAAGAGAGGGCACAGTGGGAGGTGCTTGGGTAATGGGGATGGATCCCTCATGAATGGCTTGGTGCCATTCCTTTGGTGATGAATGACTTTTCACTCTATTTGTTCAGACGAGATCCGACTGTTAAAGAGTCTGGTGCCTCCCTCCCCCACTCGTGCTCCCACTCTTGCCATGTGACATACCTGTTCCCTCTTTGCCTTCTGCCATGAGTAGAAGCTTCCTGAGGCCTCACCAGATGCAGATGCTGGTATCATGCTTCTTGTACAGCTTGCAGGACTGTGAGCCAAATAAACCTCTTTTCTTTATAATTTTTTTTTTCTAAAGAAAATGTTCAGAAAATTATAGGGATGTGTCAAAAGGACACAAAAGCCAGCTTAAAGGGACTCTCACAGGCCAACTCAGGGACAACTGAGCATAGAAATAATGACAGTAATATTCATTGAATAAAATAAAACCCATAAAATAAAATTTTCTATTCCTGATTGTAAATAAAGGAGATAAAGAAGGTTTGCCTCATAGTAAAATGACAATAAATACAGAAGAAATAATAAGAGTTAGAAAATTGTCATTTGGTACCCATCACAATAACTGATTCAGGCAAGATTCATCAATGGATATTAATACTAATAGGTGAAAAGTTTGATGAAAAATGGGACAATTATGTAGTCTCAAAGTATCATCCACAAATTAGTTATTAATTACAAAGGAAAAATAGTAATGTTACAGCAGAGAAACGTGGCTAGTGACAGAAACAAGTGATCAAAGTTAATATCACCAAAAACGAGACAAATTGGGCTGGGTGTGGTGGCCTCACACCTGTAATCCCAGCACTTTGGGAGACCGAGATGGGCAGATCACTTGAGGCCAGGAGTTCAAGACCAGCCTGGCCAACATAGTGAAACCCCACCTCTACTAAAATTACAAAAATTAGCCAGGTGCAGTGGCGCACACTTGTAATCCCAGTTACTTGAGAGGCTAAGGCACAAGAATCTCTTGAACCCGGGAGGCGGAGGTGGCAGTGAGCTAAGATGGCACCACTGCATTGCAGCCTAGGCAACAGAGTGAGACTCCGTCTCAAAAAAAAAAAAAAAAAAAAAAAAAAAAAAAAAAGAAGACAAATTAACATCATTTGCCCCTGATGTGATACAACAAAGACACATCACTTACACTGTTTTCCTGCCAGAAATGCACGAACTCAATCAAACCATGAGGAAACATCAGACAAATCCAAAGTGAGGGACGTTCTACAATATGGATGGCCTATGTGCTTTAAAAATGTCACAGACATAAAAAACAAAGAAATGCTAAGGAAGTCTTCCAGATTAAAATATAAAGAATATATACTGCATAATAGTATTATATCAATGTTAACTTTCTGAGTGTGTTCAGTGTAATTTAATGATATAGGAGAATGTCCTTGCTCTTAGGAAATTGAGGAGTCCAGCTCCTGGCTAAAACTCTATGTGTGAAAAAGGCCTGACCAATGACAATTACAAAGACTTCAGCTGTCAGGCTTTGTAGGAGAAATCTGCCCCCACATCAGACTTGGAATATATAGCCAAGACATTATAGTCTCTAAAGAGACTTACAGTCCAGGACTCAGGCCCCTCTGGCCAGCCCTACTCTTACAAATATTTGTACTCTTGGTCAGGCACCTTCATTGGAGAATGATGATCATTAATTCAAATTTCTAGGTTTGTTCATGCCACTCCTGCTGATTATTGAGCCAGAGTAGCATTCATCAGGAGGTCAGGTCAATTAGTCCACAACAAAATCCGAATCATAGCTGACAAATTCTCAGGCATTAAAAAAACAGCTACTGACAAAATAATAAAAATTAATCACCAACGTCTACAAATATATTTTTGTTGATATCTACAATATCAATAAAATACAAATCAGGTACCCTTCTCTAAATAATCTTCCTCCAAAAATCTGGGTCTGGTTACTCAATAACGGGGTCTCAAAATAAGAGACTGATGGGCTTCTCACTAAAAAATTAATGGACAGGTACTAGGTTGTACAGGGCTCAACATACAGCCCCACTAGGGTCTGCACAGTGACGACTAACATAAAAACTATCTGAAGTGGCTAGCAGGAGTAAGCTGTCATTATGCTATTGCGTCTGCCATTAACTATCAAACTGTCAGCCCCAAAATAAATACATACATATGTGTGTATGCAGACACACACATACGCATATGTATACAGAAATAAAGTAAAAATAAATGTGGGAAAAGGTAAAAAACTGGTGAATCTAGATAAAAGCTATACAATTATTCATTGAACTATTCTCACAACTTCTCTACAGGAAATGGCTAGCACATGTGGAAATTTGGTCAACCTCATTAATAAATAAATGAAAGTGAGCAATCATACATCAATTATATGATTGGCAAGGTATAAAAACACTGATAATACATGCTTGTGGGGAAAATATTCAGAAACAAGCATTCTGTTGCACTCTTGGTGACAGCATGACCCTGTTAGGCCTTTTTAGAAGATAATTTGGCAAGTCCTCTTAAAAATTAAAACAATTTCTTTATTTCAGAAATTCCAGTTATAGGAATCTGTCCTACAGAAATGTCTCCGCAAGAATACAGACATACACATTCATTCCCTTCCTAACTCTTTGTTAAAACAAAATGGAAGCAACCCAAAATTCTATCAATAAGGGAACAAAAGAAAATGATGGTTTATGCTTGAATTATAATTGTTATGGGTTGAATTATGTCCCCCCAAAATCTGTACGTTGAAATCCTAACCCCCAATGTGACTATATGTAGAGGGAGAGCCTTTAAGGAGGTAGTTAAGGTTAAATAAGGCCATAACGGTAGGTTCCTCATCCAAGAGGACTGGTGTCCTTATAAGAAGAGAAAAAGACACCAGAGCTCCCTTTCTCTCTCCCTGCACCCAAAGAAGAAAGGCCATGTGAGGCCACAGTGAGAAGACAGCCCTCAGCAAGTCAGGAAGAGCAGCCTCACCAGAAGCCAACCCTACTGGTGCCTTGATCCTGGACTTCCAGCCTCCACAGCTGTGAGAACACAGATTTCTATTGTTTAAACCACCCAATCTCTGGTATTTCGTAATTGCAGCCTGAAATGACTAATACAATAATCTTGTGCAACTGTTAAGAAGGAAAAGGTGACCACACTTTGGTTATTCATTTGATGAGTATTTGTTAAATTACCACACTGAGTGAACACCACAAGGTGGCAAACTGTATATTTACAAGCCTTCCTTGTTTCAAAGAAATGGATATTAGATAGAAATGGTAGACTTCTAGTCCTGACATGATGGCAGAGACTCCTCTTTCCCTGCTCTTCCCCATAACTCTGAAAGTAATGCATAAACTCTGAAAGTAATGCAAGAGGCAACCATAAGAGGACTCTGAAAGGAGGAAAGAGGAAAGCACACAGGTTAGAGACCCAAGGACTTAAACAGTGGCAGGACATCTTATTTTTATTTTTTATTATACTTTAAGTTCTAGGGTACATGTGCATAACGTGCAGGTTTGTTACATATGTATATTTGTGCCATGTTGGTGTGCTGCAACCATCAACTCGTCAGCACCCATCAATTCATCATTTATATCAGGTATAACTCCCAATGCAATCCCTCCCCCCTCCCCCCTCCCCATGATAGGCCCCGGTGTGTGATGTTCCCCTTCCCGAGTCCAAGTGATCTCATTGTTCAGTTCCCACCTATGAGTGAGAACATGCGGTGTTTGGTTTTCTCTTCTTGTGATAGTTTGCTAAGAATGATGGTTTCCAGCTGCATCCATGTCCCTACAAAGGACGCAAACTCATCCTTTTTTATGGCTGCATAGTATTCCATGGTGTATATGTGCCACATTTTCTTAATCCAGTCTGTCACAGATGGACATTTGGGTTGATTCCAAGTCTTTGCTATTGTGAATAGTGC
>NW_016816075.1:43499-47289 GCF_001698545.2 Rhinopithecus bieti
CAGACTGCTGTGCTAGCAATGAGGGAGGCTCCGTGGCCGTGGGACCCTCCCGGCCAGGTGTGGGTATAATCTCCTGGTGTGCCCGTTTGCTTAAAGCGCAGTATTGGGGTGGGAATTACCCGATTTTCCAGGTGTTGTGTGTCTCAGTTCCCCTGGCTAGGAAAAGGGATTCCCTTTCCCCTTGCGCTTCCCAGGTGAGGCAATGCCTCGCCCTACTTCAGCTCTCGCTGGTCGGGCTGCAGCAGCTGACCAGCACCGATTGTCCGGCACTCCCCAGTGAGATGACCCCAGTATCTCAGTTGAAAATGCAGAAATCACCGGTCTTGGGTGTCGCTCACGCCGGGAGTTGGAGACTGGAGCTGTTCCTATTTGGCCATCTTGCTCCGCGGCAGGACATCTTATGATCCCCTCACCCCAACAATGGAAGGCAACCCAGGCCTGTGTCGCTAAACCCCCAACCTAGCAACAGAACGCGGCCTAGGTAGTCTCTGTTTTCTCACAAATCAGCAGGAGTCCTTCCAACAACACCAGACAAGCCTGTGACACCAGCAAAGGAGATTAATCTGGAGCCTTGCTGACAATAAGCAGCCACCGGAAGTGCTCTTCTTCTCCACTGAACCTGAGACTTCCTTCCCCTATATAGACACTCTGTCTCCACTTCAAGACACCTGGCAGTCAGGTAGGATGGCAGGGGGATCCCCACACAACAAGCACCCAGCCAGGAAATGCTCTTCATCCCTGCTGGCCAAAGACTTGGCTCTCTCACCCAGAGAACAGACACAATGCAGATGCAGCAGGGGAAAATCTGGACACAACAGGCACCCAACCAAGGAAGCAATGTTTGTCCCCTGTGTAGTGAATTCCTGGAATTTTATGTTGGTTTAGCATCCACTTTGAATATAAGTTGGACTTTCTTGTACAAGAAGCAGGACTCAGTCACCCTTGACACAGTCTCCAGTTCTCCACCTCCTCCCTGTTCCTCAATGTGGTTGACTCAGATATCAGCCTTATACAACCATCTACTGGTGACCATCTCCCTAGGGGACAGCTAGACACAACCTACTTGACTCCTCCCTCTGATCCCCACACCCTGCATGGACTGCACAAATATGCCGCAGTGACCACCTCCCAGTCACAGCGTGACTCCATGGAACTTGCGCCTGCTTGCTCTAAACCCATCAGTTAAAACTCTCCATGAAAAGACTTCACCCCACAGCTCCGTCCCCCCATGCTTCTCTCTGTCCCCACTCACTGGCTGAGCATGTATGTCATGGACAGCTCTCTGCATCCCATTGTCCCTGCGAGGTGTGCTGCCCTCTTCCATCTGGACCTGTAAGGAATGTGCTGCCTCTGTGACTTCCCGTGTTCTGTTGAGTTGCCTCCTCTGCATCTCCCTTGCCCCACACACCCAAACCTAACTTCTCTCCCGGTCAGGGCTCTCCTACAGAGTGGCTATCTTGGTAGGAATAAGCTGTACGCAGGTCAGACAAGAGCCACAAGGGCGTCTGCCAGAATAAACAGGTTTCCTGGGAGAGGAACACCTGGTCATGAGTCAGACACAGGCACTAAGCCGCTCACCAGGATAAAGAAGAATTCTCTGAAAGGCACATGTGTAAACACCCACAACCACATTCCCTGGAGCCCCACCAGGATGGGGTTAGAATTTAAAGCCAAGCATATTATTAGAAGGTTAGAACTTTCAGGCCAACCCCCAGACCTCTAGGGAGGGGACAGGCACTACAGACTGAGTTAATCACCAGTGCCCAATGATTTAATCAATCATGCCCATGTTATGGAACTGCCATAGAAACCCCTCAATGGCAGGGTTAGGTAGCTTCTGGTTTAGTGAACACACTGTGTTGGGAGGGCGGCACACCCAGAGAGGGCATGGAAGGAAACTCTGTACTCTTCCATCCCTTGCTCTGTAGAATTCTTCCATTTGATTGTTCCTGAGTTGTATCCATTATAATAAACTAATAACCATAAGTGCTTTCCTGAGTTCTGTGAGTTGTTCTAACAAATAACTGAACCTGAAGGGTACATAAGAATCTCTGAATTTGTAGTCAACCAGGCAGAAACGCAGGTAGCCTGGGCACCCCACTCATGGCTGGCATCTGAAGTGGAGGTAGTCTTGCAGGAATAAGCCCTTAACTTGGACGTTCTGCACTAATTCTCGTACTTATGTAGGAATTTGAGGAGGACACAATTCAGCCCAGTAACAATTTACAAAGATTTATAGCAGCCAACACAAAAATGCTCCCATGATTACAAGTTCTTCTGACACAAAATCTCAGCAAAGAAACAGAAGTTATGAAACAGAGAACAAAATGGAGATTATAGAACCAAAAAATACAACAAGCAAATAAAAACTCACTGAATGAGATCAATAGTTTAGTGGTGATGACAAAGGACAGAATCAGTGAACCTGAGAAAAGATCAATAGAATTTACTCAATCTGAAAAACAAGTAAAAAAAAAAACTGAAAAAAAAAAAAATGAAAAGAATCTCAGGGACACATGGGACTATAACAGAAGATCAAAATTCATATCACTGCCATTCCAGAAGGAGATGAGGAGAAACAGAAGGCGGTTACAAGAGTATTTGAAGAAATAATACCTGAAAACTTCCCAAATTTGGCAAAAGACATAAACCTGCAGATTCAAGAAGCTGACCAAATCCATAATTCATGCCAAGACATGACAAAATTAAGCTTCTGAAAACTACAGAAACAGAAAAAATTTTGAAAGCAACCAGAGAAATACAATGCATTACTTATAGGTAAAAAATCAAAACAAAAAATAACAACAACAAAAAAAAATTTGAATGACAGCAGATTTCTCATCAGAAACCATGGAGGCTAGAAAAAAGTGGCATAATATTTTCAAGTGCTAACAAAAGGGACTGTCTACCACCAATTCTATATCTGGCAAAGTTATCCTTCAGGAATGAAGGGGAAATTAAGACATTCTCAGGTGAAGGAAAACTAAAATAATTTGTCTCTGGCAGACCTACTCTTAAGAAAATGCCTAAAGGAAGTTCTTCTAACACAAGGGAAGTGATAAAAGAATGAATCTCAAAGCATCAAGAAAGAACCAGGAACAACAGAGCAGAAAAATGACCAATTCTATATAAATACACAGGGAGGAGAAAGGGAATCAGAGGAAGGGGTGGAAAGAGAAAGAATGAGAGACAAACTTCCCTAGGGACTTTTAGCAAACTGTGAAGATGAGTCCCTTCCTCTCTAGAGGGTGATTTAACCAATCATACTTTTTTATGTGTGTAAGATGGAGTCTTGCTCTGTTGCCCAGGCTGGAATGCAGTGGTGCAATCTCTGCACACTGCAACCTCCGCCTCCCGGGTTCAAGTGATTCTCCTGCCTCAGCCTTCTGAGTAGCTGGGATTACAGGCACCCGCCATCACACCTAGCTAATTTTTGTATTCTTAGTAGAGACAAGGTTTTGCCATGTTGGCCAGGCTGGTCTTGAACTCCTGACCTCAGGTGATCCACCTGCCTCGGCTTCCCAAAGTGCTGGGATTACAGGCGTGAGCCACCGTGCCTGACCAATTGTGCCTTTTTATATTCACATCTTTTTTAGATTCCTGAGTAGTTTTGTGCAACCGTTCCATCTGCAATAAGAGAGTTCCATTTCTTTTATAAGACCAGCAGAAGAGGCCAGGCGCAGTGGCTCATGCCTGTAATCCCGGCACTTTGGGAGGCCGAGGCGGGCGGATCATGAGGTCAAGAGATCGAGACCATCCTGGCCAACATGGTGAAACCCCTTCTCTACTA
>NW_016816075.1:47801-52235 GCF_001698545.2 Rhinopithecus bieti
AAAAAAAAAAAAAAAAAAAAAAAAAAAAAAAAAAAAAAAAAAACCCAGCAGAAGAGACAAAAATCTCACAATGAAACAACAATAAAAAGATGTGTGAGTGCACAGCTAACCTTCCCATTGCTTGCAGAATCTACCTGGCAGTTCAGCAGTATGGCAACTATGGTTTGTCAAAGGCCCACAGTGATGGTGGTAAAACACAGCTGAGATGGCAGACAGGTTTGGTGCAGTGCCTTTTGGCTGGTGCCAGGCAACTGGAGCACACAAATACACACCCGAGATCTTGTCCTGTGGGCAGTGCAGTATTGCACAAGCAAGATGGAGGAAGCACATTCTACCCTGTCTTTCCCAATGAATACAAGTATAGAACTTGGACAAAGGCCAGGTGTGGTGGCTCACGCCTGTATTCCCAGCACTTTGGATGGCCGAGGTGGGCAGATCACCTGAGGTCAGAAGTTGGAGACCAGCCTGCCCAACATGGTGAAACCCTGTCTCTACTGAAAATACAAAAATTAGCCAGGTGTGGTGGCAGGCGCCTGTAATCCCAGCTAATTGGGAGGCTGAGGTGGGAGAATCATTTGAACCTGGGAGGCTGAGGTTGCAGTGAGCCGAGACTGTGCCACTGCACTCCAGCCTGGGCGACAGAGCAAGACTCCGACTCAAAACAAAACAGAACAGAACAAAAACTTGGACAGAACGCATGAACTAGCAGTTTCATGACTCTGAAAAGTTAAAAAAAAAAAAAAAAAAGGAGCAAGTAGATTATGGGAAAACATCAGAATTTAAAGTACCACTAAATGGACTGTGAGTTTGCCACTTATTCTCTGGTATCTCCTGGCCCAGGATCAAGGCATTATCAAACCAAGAAGAGAGCACTGAGACACAGAGAGAGAGAGAACTCAAGAAGCAGCCCTCTGGATCTGTCTTGAAGAGTGGTAAAAAGAACCAGGCACAGCTGGGGAAAGTGTGTAGCAGAGCGCAGTAAGTGGAGTCTCAGTTTTCTGTCAGGAGGACGGGCAAGGAGGGCCACCCGGAACCAAAAAGTACACAAGAAATCATGGAGAGGAGGAGTTCACCCCATACAATCATTTATCCACTCCTGGGCTCACCCTCAAGCTGTGCATGGATGGATCTAATCCTAAACAGAAAAGCGAACACTTTGAGAACTGAACTAAGGGACAAACCACTGCCTGCCTATGTCCTAGAATGGCCACAGAGTCACACACAGACAGGACAGGTCTGAATGGCACTGCATAGGTTTGAAAACTGAACTGACATTGAAACCACAAACCACAGAAGGCTGATTAGAACTTGCAGCCTGAACTCAACCAGGCTGACTGCCTATCACAAACAAAAACATCAACTTTCTCCTCAGGATTTAAACATAACCCCAACTTATAACTGCATCTTCAAAATGTCCAGGACACGATCCAAAATTACATGGTACACAAAGAACCAATCAAATCTTAACTTGCATGACAGAAAACAATCAACAGACACCATCACTGAGATTACACAGATGTTGGAATTATTTGAGAAAGTATTTAAAATCGCTATTATAAAAACACCCCAAGAAGTAAAGGCAAACACTCCAGGAACCAACAAAAAAAATAGAAAGTTTCACCAAAGAAACAGAAGATATAAAGAAGAACCAGTCGGGTGCGGTGGTTCACGCCTGCAATCCCAGCACTTTGGGAGACTGAGGTGGGAGGATCATGAGGTCAGGAGTTCAAGACCAGCCTCGGCAATATGGTGAAACCCCGTCTCTACTAAAAATACAAAAATTAGCCAGGCACGGTGGCAGGCGCCTGTAGTCCCAGCTACTTGGGAGGCTGAGGCAGAAGAATCGCTTGGACCCAGGAGGCAGAGGTTGCAGTGAGCCGAGATCATACCACTGCACTCCAGCCTGGGCAACAGAGCGAGACTCTGTCTCAAAAATAAAATAAAAAAAAGAACCAAATGAAAATTTTGAAACTGAAAAAGATAATAACTGAAATAAACTCTCAATTGATGGACTCAACACAACAGAGATAACAGAGAAAAGAGCAAGTAAGCTTCAAGGTAAACCAATAAAGATTACCTAATCCCAAAAATAAAAAAAACACTGCAGAAACATGAACAGATTCTGAGACCTGTGGGACAATACCAAAAGGTCCAAAACTCATGCCATCAGAGTTCCAAAAGGAGAGGAGAAAGAGGATAGTACAGAAAAATATCTGGAAAAAATAATTCCTGAACACTTTCCCAAATTTGGCAAAAGACAAAAATCTGTATGTTCAAGAGGCTCAGCAAGTTCAAAACAGGATAACCCCAAAGAAATCCACATTCAGACACATCATCACCAAACTGCTGAAAGCTAAGGACAAGTGAAAAACAACATATTATTTACAGGAGAACAACTATTTAAATGACTGTGGATTTCTCGTGAGAAACCAGGGCATGCAGAAGAAGTGGAACAGCATTGTGAAAGTTCCAAAAAAAAACAACAGTCCACTGAAAAATCTACAGGCAGTAAAAATCTCCTTCAGAAATGAAGGTGAAATGAAGACATTCTCAAGGAAGGAAAACCAAGACTATGTTGCCAGCAGACTTGCTCTGAAACAACTGCCAAAGGCAGTTCTTCATAACAGGCAATTGATATCAGAAGGAAACTTAGGTTATGAACAATGAAGCAAGAACATCAAAGTGGTAAAAATCTGGGTAAATAGAATAGATTATCCTTGAGTTCTTTAAAATACATTTGACAGTTGGAAGAGAAATAACATTTTATGGTAGAATTTTCAGTATATATGAAAGTAATATTAATACATAAGACAACAAAAACATAAAGGGGAGAGGGAAAAGGGGCTTATAAGATGGTAAGGTTCACACACTTACATAAGATGGTAAGGTTTACCACTTAAAGAGGTAAAATACTGAATCTAAGCATGTTGTGTAAACTTAAATATATACAGTAATTTGCAGGGCAACCACCAAAAAAAAATATGTAACTCTGTAAACAGATAAAGTAAAAAACACAACAGACAAATAAAATGCAATCTAAGAAAATGTTCAAATAACCCAAAAGAAGGCAGAAAATGAGAAACAGAGGAACAAAAAAGGGAGAAAAACCAGAAAACAAATAATAAAGTGGTAAATACCTAAATCCAAGAGTATCAATAATTACATTAAATGTCAACGGACTGAATGTACCAATTAAAAGGAAGAAATTTTCAAAATGGATTAAAAAAATATTACCCAACTGTTACGGACTGAATTGTACTCCCACCCACAAATTCACACATTGAAGCCCCAACCTGCAATGTGACTGTATTTAGAGACTGGGCCTTTATAAAGGCAATTAAGGTTAAATGAGGTCATAAGGGTGGGGCCCTAACGCAGCAGAACTGGTATACATATAAGAGAAATGGACATCAGAGCTTGCTGTGTGTGTGTGAGCAGAGGAAAGGCCATATGAGCACACAGCAACAAGGTGGCCAGCTGCAAGCCAGAAAGAGTGCCTGAGGCTAAAACCAAATCAGTCAGTACCTTAATCTGGGACTTCCCAGCTTCTGGAACTGTGAGAAAATTGACTTCTGTTGTTTAACCCACCCAATCTGTGGTACTTTGTCATGGCAGCCCGAGCAGACTAATATACTCAGCTACATGCTGTCTAAAAGAATATCCTGGCGGGGCGCGGTGGCTCACGCCTGTAATCCCAGCACTTTAGGAGGTCAAGGTAGGCGGATCACCTGAGCTCAGGAGTTCGAGACCAGCCTGGGAGACATGGCAAAACCTCACCTCTACAAAAAATTAGCCAATTGTGGTGGTGTGTGCCTGTGGTCCCAGCTACTTGGGAGGTTGAGGTGGGAGGATCACTTAAGCCTGGGAGGTCAAGGCTGCAGTGAGCCAAGATCATGCCACTGCATTCCAGCCTGGGTGAGAGGGAAACCCTGCTAAAACACACACACACACACACACACACACACACACACACACACCCCATACTTCAAATATAATAATACAGGTAGGATAAAAGAAAGAATGGAAAAAAGTATACCATTGAAATACTACCAAAGGAAAACTGGAGTGACCATATTTAATAACAGCCAAAGTAGACTTCAGAGCCAAAACTCATCCAGGATAATGAATGACATAAGGATTAAAAAACTCACCGGCCAGGCACAGTGGCTCACACCTGTAATCTCAGCACTTTGGGAGGCTGAGGCGGGTGGATCACCTGAGGTCAGGAGTTCAAGACCAACCTGGCCAACATGGCAAAACCCCGTCTCTACTAAAATACAAAAATTAACTGGGCATGGTGGCAGGCACATGTAATCCCAGCTACTTAGGAGGCTGAGGCAGGAGAATCGCTTGAAACCAGGAGAGGGAAGTTGCCGTGAGTCAAGATCACACCACTGTACTCCAGCCTGGGTGACAGAGCAAGACTCCATCTCA
>NW_016816075.1:55411-58961 GCF_001698545.2 Rhinopithecus bieti
AAAAAAAAAAAAAAAAAAAAAAAAAAAAAAAAAAAAAAAATTAATGCAAAAGGAATCATCTATCTAAATGTAAAATCTAAAACTATAAAATTATAGAATAGGAGAAAATCTTCATGACCTAGTGTTAGGCAAAGTTCTTAGACATGACAACAAGGGCAAGATCCATAAATAAATGATTCATAAATTGGAAATTTTCCAAATTAAACATGTTTGCTCTGCAAACAACAATGTATGAGAAGAAAAGGACAAGCAATACACTTGGAGAAAGCATTTGCGAACCATGTATCTGACAAAGGACCTGTATAAAGGATATATAAAGAACTCTCAAAACTCAACAGCAAGAAAATCCAGTTGAAAAATGGGCACAAACTTTTGAACAGACATTCATCAAGAGGATAGACCAAAAGTAAATAAGCATATATAAAGATGCTTAACATCTTTAACTATTAAGGAAATGCAAATTAAAATCATCATGAGATAAACGACTACATAAAAAATACTGACAATACCAAGTACTGACAAAATCTGAAACAATTGGAACTCATACATTGCTGGGCGAAATGAAAAATGGTTCAACCGCTCTAGAAAATAATTCGGCAGATTCCTAAAAAGTTAAACATACACTTACCATATGACCCAGTAATCCAATATTTACTCCGCAGAAATGAAAACCTAGGTTCACACAAAGCCCTGTGCATGATTGTTTAAAGTAGCTCTACTCACAATTGCCAAAAACTGGAAATAACCCAAATGTCTTTCAACAGGTGAATGGATAAATACACTGGAGAACATTTATACCATGGACTACTATTCAGCAATAACAAAGAAACAACTACTGACACACACAACTTTGATGAATCTTCAGGGAGCTGTGCTGAGTGGAAACAAACAAACACACACAAAAAAATCCCAAAAGGTCACATACCACACGATCCATTTCTATTACATTCTTGAAATGACAAAATTCCCAAAATGGAAAACAGATTTGTAGCTGCCAAGAGTTTAGGAATGGGTATAGTGGAGGAAGGGTAGTGGCTGTGGCCGTAAGGGACAACTTGAGGGATCCTTGCGATGATGGGGCTTGACCATATCAGTGTCAACATCCTGACTTTGATATTGTACTATGGTTTTTGCAGGATGTTATCATTGGGGGAATCTAGGAAAAGAGTACACTGGATTTCTCTGCATTATTCTTTCAATTGCATGTAAATCAATCATCTCAGAAAGAAAAGGTTACATAATACATGACACCCCACTTATATGACATTCTTGAAAAGACAAAACTATAGTGACACAGAACAGACCTGCCACTGCCTGAGGTTACAGGCTGGGGAAGATATGACTATTAACAGAGTAGCATGAAGGAGTTTTTTGGGGTGATGAAACTATTATCTGTCCTATAGATTAGTTACACCAATCTAACAGAAAAATCAATTTCACTGTATGTTAATTTAAAAAATAAAATTGTTTAAAGTGAAAGAAAAAATATGGTGGGCTGCAGGTATCTGAAAAATTTTTGTCTCTTGGACAAAAGATAATTCAAAGTCCAACTAAGAAAACTGCTTCAGGAAAATCATTGGAAAGACAAGCAGGTTCCTTAAGAGATTTCATTCCCAAGTTACATTTTGACGTGATGTCTCCAGCTCACTGAGGAAAGCTGTAGGACATATCTGCAGGAAAGCATTTGTCACCAGGCTATGGTTGAGGGCAACTGCACTATCCACATGAAGACCTAGCAAAGAAATACCTTTAAACACAATTCCAGGCAACCTTGACTTCCCATGAAGGCTGTGTGCTCTCTCCTGATGAGTAAGGTGAGCCAAGGTACTGCTTATGTTTCCTTTGGCTACCAGAAAGCTCAAAGAGAAACTGACAGCCCAACATCAATATCTGTTACACCCTGAGTCCTGCACACCTCTACATTCTAACTTGGCCTTGATCTGTTGTCTCTTATTTTGTCTAATCCTAATCCTTATTTACAAATACTTTCCTATTTTATGGCAGGGATTTCCACAAATTTCGCTACATCCACAGTAAAATAGAGGAATGAAGAAACAGACAACACACTTACCTGGGGTTTGGCCATTTCCTGCTCTTCTCGGGAAAAAGCAGATACGTGTGACGGCTGAGATGGAACAAGTGGAGAAGAGTAGAGCAGATGAGGAGACCTATCAGACTTTCAGTACCCAGAATTAGCTGCCTAGCAATCCCCTCACATCAGCTGGCCATCAGACTGCTCTCTGGAAGAGTCTGGGCAACCATGTGATTTTAACAATCTGTGTATTACTCACCCTTCATGCGAACATTGAACACAAAAGGTTTTATATACACATATCTTAAATTGTGTACTGACCTATAAAGTGTATTTCTAGGTATTTTCCTTAAGGAAATAATTTATCATAATGTATCATAATTTCTCTGTACGTACCCACGTCTCAGCATTGATTTTAATAATGCCAAACTTAAACGATCCTCTATGACACATAAGGGATTAATAATAACAAAATATAAAAGATAAAATGCTACAAAGCTGTTAAAAGTGTTATATGGAACTGTACAGTATCTATGCACTTTGTGATATACGTATCTCAATTAAACGTTTTTTAAAGGTGTACAAAAAAATCTTAAGCTGAATTACATTAAACTTTTATATGAAAACAAAGTAGGTTTTAAAACTGCGGGAATCCATTTTAAAACTGTATGTTAAATGTTTAAAAGGCATATCCCTACACACACCAAAATGTCTAAAATGGACATTTAAATGTGTGGGGGAAGAATTAGTACCTTTTGATTTTCTTTTCCTCTATTTCTGAATTAATCTATACTTCAAATGTTATTTATTAAATGCCAAAAAAACTACACTCTAAAACTATTGTCCCAATTACATTTTACCCCCATCTCCCTCAGACCCCGCACCTACCCCTCCTCCCAGGTCCCCAACTCTGGGCGAGGCCCGGGGTCAGGTGAGACCTCGCAGGTGCCTCTCCTTCCTTCTGCTCACCTCACGGGGGCCGCCTTGCCCAGGAGCCGGAAAGAGGCCTTCGGGTGCGGGGGTGCAGGTTCACTTCGGCCCGAGCATTCACACCAGGTCCCCACCTCGGGGCTTGGGCAAGGGGATAGGGCAGAGGGAGGAGCGGGGCGCGTCTAAAGAGGGGCCTGAGGGATGGGCATGAACCCTTAGGGGCAGGTCACTGTGCTGGAAAATGTGTAAAAGTCAAAGTTTAATAAGCCCCATTCAATCCTGCTTAGCCCCCATAACTTTGTTCACCAGCGAGCCCCTAGAACCTCGTCCACTGACCTCTCGGTCCCCCATCACTCAACCCCAACTCCCACTTCACTCATCCCGCAGAACTCCCCATCACTCAGCCCACGACCCCTAGCACTTGCCCCCTCAACCTCACTCTCTCTCGATAACAGATTTTCTGCTCGCTGCTCAGGAGACCGTTACAAAGCCCGGCCCCAACAAGCACTTCCGCTTCGGGACCGACTCTTTGGCACCGCAGCCTAAAGGGCTGCAGCGGTCGGTTCTGCGCACGCTCAGTGGCGCCTT
>NW_016816075.1:59263-65497 GCF_001698545.2 Rhinopithecus bieti
CCCCCCCCCCCCCCGTCCGCCAATAGTCAACATGGCCTCAGCGCAGGCGCAGAGGGAAGGTAGTCTTGCCGGTGACGTCACTCCTCCAGGCAAGAGGGCCGCGCTCACCGGTGTTTTTGCTTCTGGGGCTGCGTCGCAGAGCAGGTGTTTACTTAGCTCTGCAGAGGCCGGTACTCCTAAGACTTCAGACACCAATTTTCTTACGGCAAGGCGGGGAGGGGAAGTGCCCAACTAAGGAAAAGATTCTAGCAGGCGGCAATTTCGCACTTTGAACTTAGAGGGCAGCAACAGGGTTGCAAGTGTAAAAGAACGGGACGGCGGGGTCTGTGGCTAAATTGCTCTGCGTGCACAAAGAGTAGGAGGTAGGGAAAAGCCACTGGCTTCATCCAGTGGTCAGGACTGGGAGTTTACGTTGTAGCGTTTGAAGGACGGTAGGTCGGTATGCAGACAAGCTGAAAAATAAACGGCGATATGGGACACACACACCAGGGGTGAAGGGGTGTATTAAGTGGTGGCTAACAAGTTGCTTTTTCTGGATGAGTAGACAGTGTCAGTGTGTTGGGAGTGTAGGAGGTGTAGGCTGGGGCCAGGTGCTGTAGGGCCTCCTTGGCCAGGGAGCTCATATTTCATTCTGGACATATGGGAAACCATAAAAAGGATCCGATTTGTAAAGAACAGTCTGAAGCAATCTAACATATAGTAACGTTAAAAATACACATATAATGAGCTGGGTGAGGTGGCACGCACCTGTAATCTCAGCACTTTGGGAGGCCGAGGTAGGCGGATCACCTGAGGTCAGGAGTTCAAGACCAGCCTGGCCAACATGGTGAAACCCCGTCTCTACTAAAAATACCAAAAATTAGCCGGGCTTGGTAGCGCGCCTGTGATCCCATCTACTCGGGAGGCTGAGGCAGGAGAATCGCTTGAACCCGGGAGGAAGAGGTTGCAGTGAGCCAAGATCACACCACTGCACTCCAGCCTGGGCAACACGGTGAGACTCCATCTCAAAAACAAAAAACAAACAACAACAACAAAAAGGAATGGAGCTTCCCAGCAGACAAGACAAAGAAAGAAAGTAAAAAAGGAACTCACATCTCTTGCTCCCTGACACATCAGCACCTCCTGGGTATACAAGTTATCCACTCTCTCAATGCATTAGGAGGTAGAAAATAGAAAGGGCTGGTCCTTTAGGGCCCATCACAGTGTCGCCCCTTCTAGCACCTAAACGTCATCTCCAACCACCTTGTACACACACACCTACACAAAGGAGGAAATCCTTTAGGGTTGGTGGGAGTTGGGGGGCAGAGGAACCAGTGATACAGCCCCTCAGAAACTATCCCAGGGCCCACGGTGTGCATGCACAAGCTATGTGAGGCTAAGTTTGCTGCTGCAGAGCGAGGACCCCCACCTCTACCATCAGCCCCTACAGGTATGACCTCCTCGTACAGTAACCTAAGCAGCAGGTAGCTAGGTGAAGGAGAGTGAGAAGCTGACAGGTGGCTGGTCCCACCACAGAGTCTGCACAACATGACATTCCCACTGAAAGACAATGAGAGAAGCCCCCACGTGGCTGGCGAGTTATCATTACAATTGCTCTTAAGATACATTTTATCAAGACCACAAAAGCCTTGCCAATTGTGAGCAGTCATTTTGGACCAGAGGCAGCAGGTGAGGTTGACAGAGCAACAGCACAAAAGGAGCCAGGTCTCTGGTGACCTTGGAGCCACCACACTAGCCCTGGATTACCTGCCTCCAAAAGAGGAATCTGCTTCCCTCCTCTTGAAGCCACTGGTGTTTGTGGTGGGATTGGTGCGTGCAGCCAAATCAAATCCTGAGCAATCCATCAGACTTTTCTGTGTTGGCCAATGTGAGTGTCAGCGAACAGGAGACACATGGGACTGGTGGGTGAGGAGCATGAATAATGGTGACTGAAGGGCAAATTGGGAGTAAATGAGAGCAAGGAGAGGCAAAGGGCAATGGAATGGAGGTGAATGAACACCAGAGTGGAGTGGATGTGGGCCAAAGTGAGGGAATGACTATGCATGCATTCAATTATGAATGAATATGAGATTATGATGAGATTAAGTAAATGCTGGGAAATAAGGCACAATCTCAGCGGAAAAAAGGTGAAAGTGGGAACAGACTCTGAATGGGGCAACTGAAGGGGGTGAATGTGAGTGGAGTTTATAAGGATTAGAGTGTGAATGAATGGTGGTTTTATGAGGCACAAGATGAATGAAGAGAGGGGAATTTAGGGAGACAGTAGGAGTGAATGTGGGTAATGTGGGATGGAAAGGGAAGAATGGGGTGCGGGAAGGACAGAATAAAAGAGTGGAGATGGAGACATGGTAGAATGTGAAGCAGGCCGAGTTTGAGTGCGGGTGCTATGAGGGAGAAGGGTGACTAGAGATGACTGGGATTAGATGGGCGTAATACAGCGTAGTAGCCCAGGAACGTGGGTGTACAGGGATCCCAGTGGGAATCGGCAAATGTGAATAAGCTGAAGAGTGTGCATGAATGGAGGTGATGTTGGGCAGAGTGAGAGGGAATGAAAGTGAAGAGCAGAGGATGGGTGAAGGTGGGTATTGCGAGGCAGAGAGTGGAACTCACCTTTACTTGGGTGAGTAAAGCGAGGAAACATGGGGAGCCCGATGTGAGCAAAAGTAACGAATTTGAGGCACAGTGTGACAGAATGTGGGTACTGGGAGGCAGAATATGAGCAAGAAGAGGGTGATAGGGGTTACAATGGGAATAGATTTAAATGAATGAGGCAGTGAGAGGCAGAGTAAGAGTAAATGGAGGCAATGAAGAGAAAACTGAGAAAGAACAGTGACCAAGCGTAGGCTAAGTATATGTGGGTAACTTCACCTAGTGTTTGGGAGTAATAGGGACAGAGCTCCAGGAAATGCGGGTGTTCCTGGGACAGCATCTGAGAGAATAGAGGTGAAGGAGGGGCAGAAAGGGAATGAATGGGGGAAATAATGAGGCCCCGGGTCAATGAAAGAAGCTGAAGGCTGGGCCACGTGTGAGTAAGCCAGAGTCATTTGATGCAGGGGTGGGAAATAAAGATAAATATAGGAAATGAGTTTGAGCAAGAGTGAGTGGGGTGAAGAAGGAATATGACATGAGAGAATTTGGGTAATGCTAAGTAGACTGTGGGGAATTGTGATAATATGAGGCCCAGTATGGGTGAATATAAGTGGCTGAAAGGCAGTGTAAGTGAATGGAGGAACAAAAGGCAGAATGAGAATGAAGTTGAAAAAGCAGGCATAAGAATGTATATGTAATATGCCATTTGTAATATGAAACATGGGGCACATTCCAGTAAATTAGGATGGAACAGCACTTTAAGTGCAGAGAGGTGAACCAAGGATGAGTGCTATGGTTTGAATATTGTCCCTTCCAAAATTCAGATGTCAGAAACTTAATCCCCAATGCAACAGTGTTGGGAGGTGGGGCCTTTAATCCCCAATGCAACAGTGTTGGGAGGTGTTTAGGTTTCTGTGCTCCGTGTTCCAGAATCTACCACTTAGACCTTTGCTCATAGAGCCCAGAGTTCCAGAATGCCCCTAATTCCGAACACCACAGGGTGAGTCTGGAGCAAGTCACCTGGGAGGGCTTACAGGTGCCATAATGCAGGCCTGGGGCACTGTGGTAGTGACCTTGGCCACGCTGATGGTTGTCACTGTGGATTCCAAGATCTATGAACGCTGCGAGCTGGCGGCAAGAATGGAGAGGGCAGGGCTGAACGGCTACAAGGGCTACGGCATTGGAGACTGTGAGAATCCCAGTTGCCCCTGAGCCACCCACCACATTCAGACCCAGGCTCCCCTTGTCCTTTATCACCTCTCCAGGCCAGGGCATGATCCCTTGAGTCACTCCCTGACTGACTATGCTGAGTAGTTTAACTAACTCTAACACCACCACCATTATGGCCTTCACAACCATCACCTCCATCTCTGCCGTCAACACCATCACTACAATCAATATCACTGCTGTTACCATCATGAATACCATTGCTACCACCATCACTGATGTCTCACCAGAATCACCAACACCACCACCACTAAACCAAGATCACCACCCTCACAACTGAGATGACAACCATCCCTGTCCTCCCCCCATCCTATCCTTCCCTATTCCCAAGCTCTATACCTACTCCTTGCCTCCCTTCTCCCTGCCCCAGGGCTGTGCATGGCTCATTATGAGAGTGGCTTTGACACCGCCTTCGTGGACCACAATCCTGATGGCAGCAGTGAATATGGCATTTTCCAACTGAATTCTGCCTGGTGGTGTGACAATGGCATTACACCCACCAAGAACCTCTGCCACATGGATTGTCATGGTAAGTCAGCACTGGGGACACACTGAAGCCCTGCTGGGCCCTACTCTCCCACACTTGGGAGGGCAAGGTTGTTTAAGCCATAATCTCCTGCAACAAGAGAAAAGTGATGGGAAAAGGAGAAAAGTTGCCTGAGCAACTTTTGGTTGTTTAGGACAGAAGAGCTCAGAGCTCAGAGCTCCCAATCCTCACCCAGAAAGGACACTGAAGTTTTCTTAGACTCAGGAAACAGGAAACTTATCTCCATGTGGAATAGAGATAGAGACTGTCCTGATTTGGGGTTGAAGTTACCCAGGCCCCGAGGAAAGAAGCAAATGTCTGATTCTAGAAACAGAAACAGATAACCTCCATGCAGAAATGACAGAACTTTCCAGATAAGACTGGTGGTGTTGAGGACAAAATAGAATAGCAGTTAAAGTTGTTCAGTGTTGGCCAAAATGGTGGTTGAGGTTGTCCAAGACAGGAAAAAATGGAGACTGAGGTTATTTGGGGCCAGCCCAAATGGAAATTGAGGTTGTCCAGGACCAGATAGTATGGGGGTTGGGATTATTCATAACTAGCCAACATGACCATCCAGATAATCCAGGATCAGTCAACATGAGTTAAGGTTGTACAGAACCAGCTAACATGGTGATTAAGATCATTTATAACCAACTGACAAGAGAATCAAGGTCATCCAGAATCAGCCAACATAGTGGTTGAGGTTCTTCAGGCCCCAAAGAACTCAAAACCCCTGGGCCCTCCATTCACTGTTACCCTAACCCCAATGCACTAGATCAGCATGTCCCTCTCTTCCCCCTCAGACCTGCTCAATCGCCATATTCTGGATGACATCATGTGTGCCAAGCAGATTGTGTCCTCACAGAATGGACTGTCTGCCTGGTAAGTTCATGGGGATGACCCGGACTGTGGGCAGCCAGGGATAGTGTCACTGCCACCCCCTCAACCTGTCCACTTCATGCTCTCTCTTTTTCTTCATTTCCCAGGACTTCTTGGAGGCGGCACTGTTCTGGCCATGATTTATCTGAATGGCTCAAGGGGTGTGATATGAACGTGAAAATTGATCCGAAAATTCATCCATGACTCAGATTCGAAGAGACAGATTTTATTTTCCTTTCATTTCTTTCTCTTGTGCATTTAATAAAGGATGGTATCGATAAACAATGCAAAAAATGCTGTGATGTCTGACTCTCTTCATTTATTCAATGCCCAGAAGTACCCTTCCGTCACAGTATTCTGTCACTTCCTCCATATATTCAAAGCTCTAATTAAGAAATACCAGATCACTCAGGGTGGGGAAGGAAGGGAGGATAGCGTGAATCAAGAGCATGTGTTCTCCTGGGTTCAAAAACCATCTCTACCACCTACTAGCTGTGTTGCCTTGGAAGAGATACTTAATTTCTCTGTGCCTCAGTTTCCTCATCTGTTAAATAAGGATGATAATAATAGTAGCTACTTGATGGGGTTATTGGGAGGGTTAAATGAATTAATATTTGTAAAACGCATGAAGTGCTTGGTACATAAGACAGTTATAGGTTTGGAGATAGAGGAGTGGGATGGGAGAGATGAAAATTGGCTTCCCTTAAAAAGAATCAGTCTCAGTGGGGTGCGGTGGCTCACGCCTGTAATCCCAGTACTTTGGGAGGCCAAGCCAAGTGGATCATGAGGTCAGGAGTTCGAGACCAGCCTGGCAAATATGGTGAAACCCCATCTCTACTAAAAATACAAAAAAAATTTAGCCGGGTGTGGTGAGTCCCAGATACTCAGGAGGCTGAGGCAGAAGAATTGCTTGAATCCAGGAGGCGGAGGTTGCAGTGAGCCAAGATCGTGCCACTGCACTCCAACCAGGGTAACAGAGCGAGCCTCTGTCTCAAAAAAAAAAAAAATCTGTA
>NW_016816075.1:67500-86501 GCF_001698545.2 Rhinopithecus bieti
CAGTCTCTTCAGGGGAGAATGAATCCAAAAGGATTGTGCTTACACAGGAAGCTCAGTGGGAATTAGGAGTTAAAGGTACATTTTCCCACATCCTCCCACACAACACCATTCTTCCAGCCCCCCAGCCCCTCTTTCATGATCAAAGCCTGAAGTTTCAAATAACAGAGCGGGAATGTAGGCAAAACATTCAATGGACACGCATGGTAATAATTTCTTCTTACAGAATGCCTGAGTTTCACTTTGTGTCTTGAGCAGAGAATTTAGGAATTTCAATTTGCCATTCTTTGCAACGGCCAGCACCTTTGGAAGCAGCCACTCCCATAAGGAAGCAGTCCCTCATGTTCTTTGTACTCTTTGGTTGGGATGGATACTCAAGTACCTGAGGCCTTGAAGTGTTCACTTCAACCAAGATAATCACAGATGATCATGAAAACAGCTAGCTGTCACTGCATGCCAAGGAATGCCAGAGCCCCCTTCCTTAATGCCAACTGGATTTCCCCCGCCTTGTGCCCCAACGAGCCTAGGTAATCAAATCTCATATCTCCCTGTGGGTCCATAAAGGGTGCCAACGCTTTGGATACTGATTTCTTGTTTTTTTCTTTTTTTCTTTCTTTTTCTTTTCTTTCTTTTTTTTCTTTTTCTTTTTTTGAAATGGAATCTTGCTCTGTTACCCAGGCTGGAGTGTAGTGGCTCATTGCAATCTCCACCTCCCGGGTTTAAGCGATTCTCCTGCCTCAGCTTCCTGAGTAGCTGGGATTACAGGCACCCACTACCACACCCAGGTAATTTTTGTATTTTTAATAGAGACGGGGTTTCACCATGTTGGGCAGGCTGGTCTTGAACTTCTGACCTCAGGTGATCCACCTGCCTCAGCCTCTCAAAGTGCTGGGATTACAGGGGTGAGCCACTGCACACAGCCTAAAGTATATTTTTAATTGCTGTTCTTTAGTGGCTATCTTTAAACCTGTAGCTACCTATCATTTGATAAACCCTTTTGTTCTTGTATGGCACTTATTCTCCATTATGACAAAACAGCGATTCTTAATAATAGTAGATTTTATTAATTTTTCTATGCGAGTTTGGTATTAAATCTGGAGACATTTTTCCTGAGTATCATTTCCAAGGACTGTGCTTATTTAATTAATTAAATTGGGTTTCCCTTAATACCTGTGGCTAGATTTACGGTGAGGTTTGGCTTCCAACTGACAGCCCTCATATCTTCGAGGCCTCAAAATGTGCCTCTCTAGCTGGTCATCAGCTTGCCAGGCTTCTAGAAAGAATAATAATAATCCACACTCTAGCCTATGAATACAACTTTGTCAGAAGCAGGTCTCTGGTGGGACTGACTTTTCTTTCAAGCCTATATACCAGTCAGAAAGAAATTCCAAGTACATTTCTTTCCTACACTCTGAGCTTGAGACAAAACCAACAAACAAACAAACAAAAAACCCAAGTTGCTGTAATAGAAATTGGAATGGGAAAATGATGATAAATATAAGCGAATTTTATTGTTTAAGAAAAATACTTTAAAACTGGGGAGAGGCTAGACATGGTGGCGCATGCCTCTAAGCACTTTGGGAGGCCAAGGCAGGTGAATCACTTGAAGTCAGGAGTTCGAGACCAGCCTGGCCAACATGACAAAAACCCGTCTCTACTAACACACACACACACACACACACACACACACACACACACAAATAGTCATACGTGGTGGCATGCACCTGTAATTCCAGGTACACAGGAGGCTGAGGCATGAGAATCACTTTAACCCAAGAGGCGGAGGTTGCAGTGATCTGAGATTACGCCACTACACTCCAGCCTGGGCGACGGAGTGAAATTGTGCTTCAAAAATACATAAATAAATAAAACTAAAATAAGGGAGAGAAGGTAAAAATAGGTTTAGGGAGCCATGAGCAGGGGAAAGGGAGATTAGAAGGATACCACATCCAGGATTTGTGGGGAGAAGGACTCAAACAACGCAAAGAACCTTTTAGGAAAGCTGGAAGCAATTGAGGTGAACAAGAGAATAAGCAGAAGGACGAGGCCAGATTGTGGTGAGGCTAGCTCTTCACCATCTCACTCCAACATTACTGTGAGACAATAGCTCACAAAACTTAACAATTTGCAGTTAGCAATATCCCTTAAGAAGATATTTCTGAGCTTTCAAAGATGTCCAGCCCTCACTGACCCACTGCAGTATCCTTCTCATCACTTCCCTTCTTTCTTTCTTTTCTCTCTCTCTCTTCCTCTCTCTCTCTCTTTTTCTTTCTTTCTTTCTGACAAGGTCTCACTCTGTCACCTAGGCTGGAGTGCAGAGGTGCGATCTCAGCTCACTGCAACCTCCGCCTCCTGGGTTCAAGCGATTCTTGTGCCTCACCCTCCCAGGAAGCTGGGACTACAGGTGTGGCCACCACACCCAGCTAATTTTTGCATTTTTAGTAGAGAAGAGGTTTCACCATGTTGGCCTAGCTGGTCTCAAACTCCTGGCCTCAAGTGATTCGCCTGCCTCAGCTTTCTGAAGTGCTGGGATTATAGGCGTGAGCCACTGTGCCTGGCCTGCTCATTTCTTTCTTATCTGTACAACTCAAACTTGGGACTTCTCTGTCTATGATCCAAAGTCCTCCCTCCTCCAAAGAGGCAATCACATCTGGTTTGGTCACAGGATACCCTGTAACAGAAAATGATACAAGACTTGGGCACGTCTGTGTGGGCTTTGGGATCTCAAAAAGTTAGAAAGGTACATATTCATGAGGGTAAATTTCACATGGGAGATGAAAATAGAAACACCTTGTTCAGTCTAGGAGGGATTAAGAATATTTAATCCCTAGAACCTGAGGTCAAAATATTGAAGCACTTCAGAGATGGAAAGTTATTCTACTAGATATACCATGAATTACTCACGGAAGCCATCCTCACCCACAGAGACCAGATGGCTAAAGTTCCATAGTATTACATCTCTATATCTCTCTATAGTTCTCTAGCATCACAGGGTCCTCTGAGGAGGACCAGTCAATTCCACTGCTCCTGGGTGAAATCCACAGCCACATCATCAAATGACATGATCCCTGTAATTGAATGCTTCTATTCAATAGGTTGGATAAAAATCAAAATGATAATACTTTCAAAATAAAGAACATATTCTTCAGAGAGAATATTTCATTTCAAAAGGACTTTTCATTTGAAATGAAATATTTCATTTCAAAAACGGCTTTTCTGAGATAGTTGCAATACCTATCTATAGCAAAGGACTTTTATACTATAGAAACTATAAAGTACTCCTACAAACAATAAGATAAATATAGATAGATAATCCAATAGAAAAACCAGAAAAAAAGATTTGAACAGGTAATTCACAAAAGAGAATATCCAAATGGCCAATACATATATAAAAAGGTGCTCACCATCACTAGTCATCAGAGAAAGGCAAACTTAAACCACAATGAGATACCACTATATGCCAACAGAAAACTAAAATTAAGACCAACAATCTTCAGCTTTCCTGAAAGGCTTTTTGAATCCTTCCTTTCGTGTGCCCTGTCCTGTCGCCTTCCGGTTCCTTCCCTCCTTCTTCTGTCGTGTCCCTTCTTCCTTCCTTCCTTCTTCCTGCTTCCTCCTTCCTTCCTGTGTCCTCCTTCCTTCAAGGGACGGGGAGTTTTGCTCCCATCACGTAGGGCTACAGATACAGTGGCACGATCTGAGCTCGCTGCATACCTCCGTCTTCGGGTTGTTCAAGCGAGGTTCTCGGGCTGGCTGGCCAGGCAGCCCGCCGAAGTAGGTGGATTACAGGCGCTGACACCCACGCCTTGCTAATTTTTGATTTTTAGTAGAGACAGTGTTTCACCACTGTTGGGCAGCGTGGTCTCAAATCTGACCTCGTGATCCGCATACACGCTCTCGCCAGTCAGACAAAGTAGCATGAGAGATTACAGGCGTGGAGCCACCGGCCGCACGCCAGGCCTGTGCTATGCCTGCATTCTATTTGAGTCTTTCTCCCCCGGTAGAAAGGTCCTGGAGTGCTGGTTCAACCTTTGCCAATGTTCCCTCCAAAGTGTGTGGCTGGATTGAGAGCACTGAGAGGGCTCTCAGTAGGTGTCGGAAGGGGCAGGTAAAGATGGGTAGGCACGGAACGAGATAGGTGAGGAGTGCTAATGAAAGGCTGAAGCTGCTAGAATCAACACTTAGTTAGCTTACCTAACTATCTGCAAGGGTAGATGATACACTAACCTACGGATTCAGCAACTCCACTCTTAGTATTACTCCAGCTGGAATGCACACGTATGTCACCAAGACATGCACAAGAAACACCACAGAAGCTTATTTGTAATAGCTAAAATGGAATATCCACCAGCAGGGGATGGATTCAAAAACGTGAATGTTTATACAAAGGAATAGTGAAATAGTATGGAAAGAAACTACCTGACACATAAAGTAACAGCGATGGATCGTCAAAACATTATGGTAAGTAATAAAAGCCAGATCCAAAGAATAATAATGTGATTCCATTTATATGCATTCAAGACGGGAAAATAATTATGTGGAAGAAATCAGAAGTCGTATAGCCGTGAATCAGAGATGTGATTGATGGAATGATAAAGGCCTTCTGGGTGGCTGCATACTGCTTTTTGATCCAGGATATGGTTACAAGGTGATTTCACATGGGAGTTCCATTAAACCAGTATACTATATGCTTTCTCTGTTATGTTCTGCTTACATAAAAGCTGAACCCAAAAACATTTCATTCTAAGTTAAGTTTACCCTAAAAGATTTAAAAAACAGAAGAGGGTCGGGCAGTGCTCCACCTGTATTGCAGCACCTCATTGGAGGCTGAGTGCGGGTGGATCACATCAGAGCCAGAGTTCATAACCAGACTGGCAAACTGGGAACTGTCCATTCTAAAATACAAAAAGCAGGATGTGGCACGTGCTATAATCCCACTACCTCAGGAGTCTGAGGAAGGAGAATAGGCATGGAACCGCGGAGGCAAGGTTCAGGTGGAGCCAGATTGGCGCCACTGCATCCGCGCTGGGCAACAGAGTGAGGACGTCTGCCCTGGAAAAAAAAAAAAGAAGAAAAAAAAAAGAAAAGAGAAAAGGCCAGGCGTAGGTGGCTCATCTTATATCTCAGCACATCGGAGAGACCAAGGGGGATGGATAACCCAGGGTCAGAAGTATCGAGACCAGCTTTGGCCAACGTGGTGAAACCCCATCTCGTCTAAATCAAAATATTAGACGGGTGGTGGCGATGCTGTATCCCAAGCTACTATCGTAGGTGAGGCCAGAGACACTTGAACCTGGGAGTGTGGAGGTTGTAGGAGCGAGATCGTGACATTGCCTCCGACCATGAGCAAAAGTAGCTAAACTAGTCTCAAAAAAAATAAAAAAAGTAAGAGAAAAGATTAAACCCACAGATAAAAAAGAGCATTGTATGATTCACAAAATATAAAGGAAAAAATAGAAAGATACTCAACCTTCATTGAAAACACACAAAAGACAAATGGATATTTTCAACTATCAAATGGCAAGGATTAAAACGATGACAAGAAGATTAGAAAGGGTATTTTCATTCATTATTAGTGGGGGGTGTCAACTTGAACTAACTTTTCAAAGGCAATTGGGCAATGTCTATGAAAGTTCAAAACGTGCCCACCTTTTGAACCAAACATTCTAGAAATGCTCACCACTGTGTACAAAGATAGATGACAAGATAAAAAAATAACAGATACTGCTGAGGTTGTAGAGAAAAGGGAATGCTTATACACTGTTGGTGGGAATGTAAATTAACTCAACCACTGTGAAAAGCAGGGTGGCAATTCTTCAAAGAGCTAAAGAGAGAATTACCATTCAACCCAGCAATCTCATTACTGGGTATATAGCCAAAGGAATATAAATTGTTCTACCACAAAGACGCATGCATGCATATGTTCATTGCAGCACTATTCACAATAGCAAAGACATGGAATCAGCCTAAATGCCCATCAATGGTAGACTGGACAAAGAAAACGTGGTGCGTGTACACCGTGGAATACTATGCGGCCATCAAAAAGAATGAGATCAGGCCAGGTGCACTGGCTCATGCCTGTAATCCCAGCACTTTAAGAGGCCAAGGTCGGAGGATCATGTGAGCCCAAGAGTTCAAGACCAGCCTGGACGACATAGCAAGACCTCATCTCTAGACTTCGTCTCTACAAAAAATAATAATAACAATTTTGAAAAGAACAAGATCATGTCCTTTGCAGCAACATGAATAGAGCTGGAGGCCATTACCCTTGACAAACTAACACAGGAACAGAAAACTAAATATGGCATGTTCTCACTTACAAGTGGGAGCTAAATGATGAGAACTGATGGACACAAAGAGGAGAACAACAGACACTGGGGCCTACTTGAAGGTGGAGGGCGGGAGGAGGGAGAGGATTAAAAAAATAACCATTTGGTTTAGTACCTTGGCGATGAAATAACCTGTACAACAAATCCCCGTGACATGAGTTTACCTATATAACAAACTCGCACATGTACTCCTGAACCTAAAATAAAAGTTAAAGAAAAAGACAAGAGAGATCACTGCCACACTGTAGCAGAAATTACACAGAAGTCCTTCAATATGGGGCTGATTAATAAATCATGATACATGCATATAAGAAAAAAAAAGCATCTCTTAAAAATATCACTATGTCCTGATACTGAAATACCTTCCATCAACAAGTGTTCGTTAAGTCAGGGCTATTCCAGCTCTAAGTTCCAGTGAGCAGCTGTGTAAGCCCATGCCATCTGCTTATCCACTCTGGTACTCAGCTTCCTTATCTGTAAGAGGTAGATAACAATGGTACCTACTTCCTAAGGTCATTATGAGAACTAAAAGTGATCATGCATATATAATGCTTAGTAAGGTGTCAGGTGCAGTGTGAGTTCACTACATGTTGGCTCCTGTTGTGTCACTTCTATTATCATTATCATTTGTATTATCATTATCATTACTACTGTGACCATTATTAATATTATTCTGGAAAGGGCAAAAGGAATGACAAAACAGTTTTACCTAATGAGCATATTTTAGCAAAAGGAAGACATTTACATACATATATATTTATATGTGTATGTAAATATAAAGAGAAAGAACAAGGGGGAGAGAGAGGTGTATAGGTGGAAATTAACCAAATTCATCAGAAATTCGTTATTTGGAATGAGTGGTGATATGGGATTATAAGTGAATTTCCCCTTTTAGATTGCATATTCCTCAAGAGTTTGGATTTTTGTCACAGCAGAGCAATCCTATCCCTGTATTTATCACAAGATTGCTGATAAGGGACTTGGCTGATGCATCAGAGAACTGTCTTATCAAGGAAATCTTTGCTTTCGAGGAAGTGGCTTACTTTCTCTGTATGGGTGAGATAAAGAAAGCAAATGAGCTTTTCCCCCCTCTATGTTGTGGCTTCTAGGAAGCTCAGAAAAATAACTGTAGCTCAACATAATTATGTAGAATCCTATGATATATATATAGACATTTCAGCCTGGCCCTGGTTTTGCTCTACTTCCGTATTCCTTTTTATGTGTTTATATGTATCCATTTTATGGTATTAATAATAATATTATAATATTAAACTCATGCATATGCTAGGCATTGTTGTAAACACTTATATTGACTCAATTGATATACACAACAACCATACAAGGCAGGTATTATTATTATTATCATTAACATCATCATCCCCATTTTACAGTTAGGGAAACTAAGGCACAAAGAGGTTAAATGACGACTCTGCCCTCAGACCACCAGCCCTCTCACTTCCGTTCTATGTGAACTCTGCCCTGCCTCATACCCTGCTCTGATGTTAAGATCCGAATTCCTATTCGGGCAAGGTCCCCTTGTGTTTCCAAAATCAGTCACAACTTCCTCTGACAGCCACCTTTTTCCGACCTTTACCCTGCATTAGGTACTGCCAGTCACTATACTTGCTCATGCGCAGTACCGTTCCCAAAGCCATTGGCACTTGCAGCCAAAGTTGTTTTGTGGTTTTCTTTAATTTAAGGATTAAATTTTTAAAAATTGTACATATTTGTGGGGTGCAGAGTGGTTATTTCAATAGATGCATACAATGTGTAATGATCAAATCAGGGTAATTAGCATGTGCATCACCTCAAATATTTATCATTTCTTTGCGTTGGGAATATTCAAAATCTTCTCTTCTAGGTATTTTAAAATGTACAATAAATTATTGCTAACTATAGTTATCGAACAGTGCTATAGACACCAAAACTTTTTTGTTCCTTAACTGCAATGATTGTACGTCTTTGGCTGGCAAGAAAAATGGCCGTGCCAGTAAACCAGCTTGTCAAGGGAGCAGGCATCTTTAGAGCCCTTACCATTCCGTACAGGAGAGTAATATGCCTCTCAAGGTTTGGAAAAGATAGAACTCTGAGAGGACTTTGAAGACTTGGCGATAAAAGTGGGGCCCTTTGTGCAAAGTTAGTGACGGGCAAATTATGGGCGTATATGGGGGGTTTCAAGAGAACGGGTGTGTAAAAATGTAGAGTTCAGGACCACAGACCCCTCCGCTGGGAGATACCACTGAGGAGATGGGGGAGGCCTGAAATGGTACGGACCTCCCTAGTACCTATCGCTGGGGAGAAAGGATGCAGAGTCGGTGAAAATACATTCCTCCCTCCACAGGTCAGTATCACTGGGCAGATAGGGAGAACGTGTGGAGCTGGTAGTTCTTTCAAGAAAATAACAGTAGGGAGATAAATACTATTAACCTAGCGGTGGCGAAGGCTCAGGTTGGTACAGTCCGTTGTGGAAGATACCACTGGTGCAAATAGGGAGGTGTGGTACAATCTGTCCTCGGAGAAAGAAACGTGAAGAAAGTGATATTGGTAAACATAGGCGCAGGGAGAGTTGGAGACAGAAGCCTAGGGATAAAGGGGCCCGGGTGAGGTGGAATCTTAGTCGGAGACTAGGTGAGAAGACAGATCTGATTGTGACTCCGCCAGGCCTGCATTCCATCCTCCTCCTGGGAACCTGTTGCAGAGAGATTTGAGAGGGCGGAGATTCCAGAGTCCCAGTCCTATGGGGCCTCCCTGAGGCCTAGGGGAATAACCGGGAGACAGTGATCAGGTTCCCGACCTCAAACACTCTGCCCTATTAATCACATTCTACCAATTGATCACCTGAAAGAAAATGCACAGGTGAGCCCTTTCAGGCTATTGCAATAGGGAAAACTTTCTTTAATGTGGAACATCCCAAAGACAAGGAAGGAGACCTCGGGTTGTATAGAGGCAGGTAAGCAAAGGAGTCATCCTTGAGTCATCAGGACAGATATCGATAGGTCTTATCTCAGAATATGCAGATACATTAGGGACTACTATAGACTGAATTGCGCCCCTCCCCCATCCCCCAAATTCGTATGTTGAAGCCCAAACTCTCAATGTGATGGTATTTGAGGATGGGGCCTTTGGGAGGTAATTAAGGCTATATGAGGTCATGAGGGTGGGGCGTTGATGTAATGGGATTAGTGTTCTTTTAAAAACAGACGTCCAAGAGTTTGCTCACTCTC
Source organism: Rhinopithecus bieti (assembly GCF_001698545.2). Classification (NCBI taxonomy): domain Eukaryota; kingdom Metazoa; phylum Chordata; class Mammalia; order Primates; family Cercopithecidae; genus Rhinopithecus; species Rhinopithecus bieti. Next base: position 77,051 of record NW_016816075.1, read on the forward strand.
TCTCCATTTGCACAAAAAAGAGGTGATGTGAGAACAGAGTAAGAAGGCAGTTGTCTGCAAGCCTTATGGCTTTCTTTTTAGAGAACCCTCACCAGGAACCAAATCAGCTGGCCTCTTCATCTTGGACTTCTCCCAGCCTCCAGAACTATGCCAAATAAACTTCTGGTTTAACCCATCCAGTCTGTGGCATTTTATTATGGTAGCCCGAGCAGGTAATCCAGAGACTTTTAAAGTTAGCCCTTTGCTGGAACCCCAAAGGGAGCTGGGAGCTGGGAGAATTTTGTAACCATGACTGCTTTCCAAGAGCACAGGACCCATTCAGATATAAAGTAACACCGTCACTCCCCTTCAGGCTCACTCTGCCCTCATGGCTCCTACTCCTTCCCACTCTACCAATCATTCACATCTATTCTCTCCCACGGTGCCCCCAATTTCCCCCCATTCAGTCACACTGCCATTTGCTTTCATTCATTCTGCTTCATGGCCACCATTCACACATCTTGTACCTCATATAAACACCTTTTTTTTTTTATTGTGGTAAAATACACATAACGTGAAACTTAGCTATTTTAACTATTTTACATTGTACAATTCAGTGCCATTTAGGACATTCACAGTATTGTGCAACCATTACCACTATTTAATTCCAGACCGTCTTCACCACCCCAAAAGGAAACCCCATCCCCATTAAACAATCATTCTCTATTCCCCTTTCCCCGCAGTCCCTGGCTACCATTTAATCTGCTTTCTGGTGCTATAGATTTGCCTATTATGGCTATTTCATATAAGTAGAATCATACACTATGTGGTCTTTTGTGTCTGGCTTCTTTCACATAGCATAACGTCTTCAAGGTTAATCAGTAACAGTACTTCATTCCTTTCTGTGGCTGAATAATATTCCATTGTATGGATATACTATACCCTATTTGGTTTACCCACTCATCAGTTGATAGATATTTGAGCTGTTCTACCTTTTGGCTATTATGAATAGTGCTGCTATGAACATTGGTGGATAAGTTTTTGTTTGAATACCTACCTGTTTCCCATTTTATTACGTGTATAACTAGGAGTGGAATTGCTGGATCATATAGTATTTCTATGTTTAACTTTTTGAGGAACCACCAAACTGTTTCCTACAGTGGCTGTACCATTTTACTTTCCAACCAGCAGTGTATTAGGGTTCCAATTTCTCTACATCCTCTCTAACACTTGCTGTTTCATTGGTTTTTATTGTAGCCATCCTAGCAGATGTAGAGTGGTATCTAATTGTGATTTTGATTTGAATTTCCTGATGACTAATAACAAATCTTTTCATGAGCTTATTGGCCATGTGTGTATCATGTATATCTTATTTGGAAAAATATATATTCAAATCCTTTGCCCAGTGTTAACTGGGGATTTTTTGGTTATTAGATTGTAAGAGTTCTTTATATATTCTGGGTACCCTTATCAGATTATAATTTTCCCATTCTCTGGGTTGTCTTTTCATTCTCCTGATAATGTCATTTGATACACAAAAGTTTTCATTTTTATTAAGTCAAATTATTCATTTTTTAATTTTGTTCCTTACGCTTTTGGTATCATATCTAAGAAACAATTGCCAAGTCCAAAGTCATGAAGATTTATTTCCTCATTTTCTTCTAGTTATTTTACAGTTTTAGTTCTTATATTTAGGTCTTTGATCCATTTTCAGTTAACTTTTATATATGGTATGGGGTTATGGTACAACTTCATTCTTTTACATGTGGATATCTATTTTTTCCAGTGCCATCTGTTGAAGGGACTATTCTTTCCCCATTAAATGATCTTGGCACCCTAATCGAAAATCATTTGAGCTGCATGGGTTTTTTTCTGGACTTTCAATTCTATTCCATTGATCTATATGTTTATCCTGGTGCCAGCACCACACTGTTTTGATTACTGTACCTTTGCAGTAAGTTTTGAAATAGGGAAGTGTGAGTCTTCCAACTTTGTTCTTCTTTTTCAAGATTGTTTTGGCTATCCGAAGACTCTTGCAACTCCATATAAATTTTAGGATTAACTTTCCCCTTTAGGCACAAAAGGGATTTGGGATTTTGCTAGAGATTACATTGAATATGTAGGTTGCTTTGGGGAGTATTGCCATCTTAACAATGTTAAGTTTTCCTTAACTATCCACGAACGCTTTCCTTTTATTTAGTTTTATTTTTTATTTAGTTTTTCCTTTTATTTAGTTTTCCTTACTTTTTTTTTTTTTTGAAGTCTCGTTCTGTCACCCAGGCTGGAGTGCAATGGTGTGATCTTGGCTTACTGTAACATCCACCTCCCAGGTTCAAGCAATTCCCCTGCCTTAGAACCTCCTGAGTAGCTGGGATTACAGGCGCCCACCACTACACCTGGATAATTTTTTTTTGTGTTTTTAGTAGAGACAGAGTTTCACCATGTTGGCCAGGATGGTCTTGAACTCCTGACCTCAGGTCTTGAACACCTGCCTCGGCCTCACAAAGTGCTGGGATTATAGGCGTGAGCCACCGCACCCAGCCTTCTTTACTTTCTTTCAGCAATGTTTTGTACAGGTCTTGCATCTGCTTGGATAACTTTATTTCTCAGTATTTTATTCTTTTTATCCTATCGTAAACAAAATTGTTATCTTAATTTCCGTTTTGGCTTTTTCATTGATAGTGTATAGAAAAGCAATTGATACTTGTGTGTTGATCTTGTAGTCTGCCATTTTGCAGGATTTGTTTATGAGTTCTAATAGTTTTTTNTTGAATAAAATGTCAACATATAAAACTGTATACATACAACTATATTTCTACATATCAGGAACAATAATAAGAAAATGAAACTTTAAGGCTACTTACTAGAACATCAAGAAACGTACAAAAAAAACTAGGAAAAATTTTAACAAAATATGTACAAAACCCACTGTAGAGAAAATTACAAAATATTATTGAAAGAATGTAAAGACCTAAATAAGACAGTCAAGTACTGGGACGAGGATAGACAAATAGACAAATGGATCAGAGTAAACAATCTAGAAATAGATCTACACATAGATTATTGGCTGAACTACAATAAAGGCCACAGTAAAATTCAATGGGGAATAGATACTCTTTTGGTGCTGGAGCAACTGAATAGCCTTGGAAAAAATAATCTTGATCTCTACCTCATATTACGAGAATTAAAGATTGTTACATAAACAAGCCAAAGATGGTCCCTGTATATTGACTCTTTGTTGTTCACAGCAGGCTGGTGCCAAATTCAAATTCTTACACGTCAGTTGCTTTAAATATAGCCCAAGTAATATTTTTAGCCATTCAGAACCTCCCTGCTTTGCATACCCTGCCAAACTGCACCTAGCCTCTGCCAGCCATAGATAAAACAAATTCTGGGGCTAGAAAAGACACCAAGCTGCTGCTGCCCCTCAGAGCTCTCTGACACAGACTCCCCATCTTGCGGCTGAGCCACATCACCTGGACACATAACCCCTTCTCCAATTCCCTTCTCCACCGGGAGTTCCATTGCCCTCTTCCCTTTTTGGGCAGTGGTGCCATGCCACTGTCTCAGGAGGTCTCCTGCTGTAGGGAACTTCCCCTCTTGTGCAATGTGTCCTGGTGCCACCCAAACGACAGCTTGTTTTGTAATACTGACATCTCATGATTATGTCTTTTCTTAGATCAGCCCTGAAGTCTTCAAACTTGCTACATGGGGTGATGAGGATGGGATTTTGGCAGTGATCAAGGAATTGGTCAGTAGGATCATCACTTGGCAGATCGATACTGGATGACTTCAAGTAGCTGGGGCTCAATTCTGGAATGCCTCCATATCAGTTTGGCATGACATTGCTCTGTGCTGTGTTACATTCTCTAAGAATGTTGTGATAATTTTAGAGGTAATCTCTAAGTCTCTCTAGGCTGGTCTTGGACTGACTGTGTCTATTCTCCTGCCTCTATTTATTTATTTATTTAGTTTTATATTTATGAGATAGAGTCTAGCTTTGTTGCCCAGGCTGGAGTGCAGTAACATGATCACTGCACTCAAAGTGCGGTGCACTCAAAGCTCACTGCAGCCTCAAAATCCTAGCCTCATGTAATCCTCCTGCCTCAGCGTCCTGAGTAGCTGGGACTACAGGCGTGCGCCATTATGCCTGGCTATTTATTTTTATTTTTAGTAGAGACAGGATCTCACTATGTTGCCCTGGCTGGTCTCAAAGTCCTGGGCTCAAGCAATCCTCCTGCCTTGGCCTCCCAAAATGTTGGGATTACAGGCATGAGTCACTGCACGCGGCCTGTGTTACACTATTTTTTTGTGGTCTGTTCCTGTGCTTCATTAACCTGGTCATGCCAGTATTTGAGTGAATTCATCTCATTAGAACTGACTTTTGGGGTCAGAGGTGTGGTACTGCCTGGGGAAGAAGGTCAGCTTGCCCACCTGAGGTCCCATTAGGCAGGCGCTGAACACTATAAGGCCTGTAGACCAGCACACATAAAGGGGAGGAGTACACATCTCTGGATTGAAGGTGGCCTACCCTCACCCCAGGATGGGCTAGAGTGGGAGGAGTTCCCTGTGGCCAGGCCAGTGATTTGGGGTACTCTGAGACAAGAGGACATGCTTATTGTTGGGGACCACTATGGCAGGTACATGAGCTAATCAGGCTGAGGCCACTCCCATATGCACAGCTGGGGGAGATGCCTTTACAAGCAGTTAGCATGCCACAGCTGTTGTGACATTCAGTTATTCTCTTGTGGATATCATCTTTGTAGCCCCTTTGCAGAGGAATATCGATAACCCAACCCTTGGGCTAAGCCAGATAGAGCATTGCTTAAAGTGACCAAAGACAAGGAAGTTTAAGTCCCAGAGCCTCCAGGCCCTCCAAAAAAGGTGGCTGTCCTATTGAATCCAAACCAGGGGCCCCGTGTTGGGCTTGCTCACAACTGCTCACCAGGACACCTCACAGAGAGGAGGTGGGAGTCCAACCTCCACGGACGACCAGGAGGAGAGGACCCTGGAGAAGAGGATTTGCGCCCTCTAGAGGATAAGGCGGCACAATACCACCATGAGAGAGTGAGGAACTTGACCCTCTCCTTTGCCAGTGATCACCTGCAAAGTCAAAAGAACAGAAGAGACAACAGGGGAGGGTCAAGAAGGAGAGGCCATTTCTTATCTGGAGGAGGAGACACCCTCTGTCTCACCTGGAGGCCCTGCCTGTCCTTAAGAACCTAGCCAAGGAACCAAATGAAAAAGCGATTGCCCGGCTACAGAGAATGTATTCCAAAGAGGAAACAAGCCCCTCTGGCAGACAATCAGCCGTTACCACCTTAACTGTGGTTTGCCCTCCAGCAAATCAACACCAGTGGCCAACACAGGTGCTGGAATCTCCCTCATCCCAGGCAACATTCAAGCCTTAAAGGGCCCTCCCCAGGAGGTGGCCCGCTTGGGAGGAGGAACCCTGAAAGCAAGCTCCACCTGACAGGGGCTGAAGTGAAGCACTTGGCTGCCCCAGGACAGGATGGAAAAGTGGCTTCCCTACTAAAGGATTCTGCACAGTTAGTGCAGAAGCTGGGCATGACCCCCAGGAGGCTTTGCACCACAGTCCACATACACCTGGTTGATGTGGATTTTGCATTTTTGTGAACTGTGGTGGCTTGGAAAGCTGTCCACGCTACATGAGGCCTCACAACCCCCTGGGCAGACTGGCGATGGAAAACGTTAGCTGAGGCCAAAGATGTCCTCCATCAGCTCTGCACCTTCCAGTGGGATTATCTGGTGACAGATGGCGCGGCATGAGGACTCTGTAGTCTGAGGAGGCTGAATGGAATGCTGAGTCCACACAGTAGTTTCTCAGGGGCTGCCTGACAAGTACAAGTCCTGCTTTCTGTCAGTGACAGCTAAGGCTAAACAATCCACCAGGCCATGGCTGCCCTGGATGGAATAGAAATTCATGGAGGACAAACTCACAGCCCAGTGTTGCCTGCAGTTATGAAGACAATGCCCCACCTGGCCTAAATCACAAGGAACATCACCGGCGAGGCCTCCCCCTCGTAGTGCAAATAAACCACCACCAGCCAGGCCCCCAGTTGAGCGGGAGCCTTGAGATGCACGGAAGAGGTCATCTATTAGTCAGGGTTCTGCAGAGCAACAGAACCAATAGGAGGCGATACGTCTATGTCTATGCGGAGATATGCAGGATTTATTATAAGGAATTGGCCCACATGGATCCAGAGGCCCACGAGTCCCAAGACCTGTAGTTGGCAAGCTGGGGACCCAGGAGAGTGGGTGGTGCAGGTCCAGTGTGACAGCCAGCAGGCTTGAGGCCGAGGAAGAGCTGACGTTTTAGTTCATGCTCCAAGGTGGGAAAAAACTGATGTCCCAGCCCCAGCACTCAGGCAGGAGGAGTCCCCTCTGACTCACAGAGGGTCAGCAGTCTTGTTCGCCTCAGGCTTTGAACTGGCTGGGTGGGGCCCCCCACATCGGGGAGGAAGGTCAGCTTCACTCAGTTTTCCAGGGAAAGGTTAATCTCACCCAGAAACACACTCACAGCCACACCCAGAACAGTCTGACCCAGTGTCTGGGCACCCCTGTGGCCTAGGCAAGTTGACACGTACAGTTCACCATCACGGGTGGTATGGAGCCCTAAAGGACAAGAGGATCCCAAATCGGATGTGCTCTGATGAATCAGTGGAACAACACTATACGAGACAGGGTGGGAGGACAGCTGTGGCAGGCCTCCACGTCCCAGGCAGCCTCACCTTCAGCACCTGCCTTGATCTCTGCCAGGGACAGGGACCCGCCCCACACGGATCTCCTGGTCATGGAAGCAGGTCCCTCTGGCAGACAATCAGCCTTTACCACATCAACTGTGGTTTGCCCTCCAGCAAGTCAACACCTACAGGAGTACTCCAGCAAATCAATGCCATAGGCTGGCTCTCAACAAGAGTGCTGGAATCTCCCTCATCTCAGGTGACATTCCAGCTTTAAAGGGCCCTCCCCACGAGGTGGCCCGCTTGGGAGGAGGAACCAGGAAAGCATCATCACCCTCTTCCCTATTCAGGTTGGCTCAGGGTTGCTAAAAGACGTTTCTGTCCTGGTTGTTGTCCCCAATCCGCCCCTTTTCCCATCTCTGGAACGGGCCCTCTCAGTCAGCGGGTGACCTCAGAGAACCGCCTAAGGGTCCTGCACTATTGCTGCCACTGCCAGGTGGGAGCCAGTTAACCAAGCCCCTTCCCCTGCCGGTGTGGGGTCCACACGCCCCATAGTAGCCCCATAGTAGCAGAGGCAAGTCCTGCTGCGCTCACTTGGTTAGGGAAGGGGAAAGAACTCTACCATCTCACCTTCTCACCTTCCAGCTCCCCAGTATGAGCTGTGCTGAAAGCCACTACTAAGGTGTGAGGCTAACTCCAGACTACGGAGCCTTAAACAAGGCTGTCCCCTTGCTTAGAGCGCTTCTACCAGACATCTTTGCTTTAGGATGACATTCAAAACAACCTGGCTAAATAGTTTGGAGTTGAAGAGTCTGCTGACATGTTCTGTTCTGTGAAAATGTCCCAGGAGACTCACCACAATCGTCTTCCCCTTTCGGGGCCAACAAGACACCTTGTACTGGTCGACTCTGTGGTTGTTCAGTACCCCGGCCCCAGTTGCACACAGGCTTTGCACACAGGACCTGAGTGCTGCCTGCACACCCAGCAGAGCTCGGCTTTGCCATCACATCCGAAACATCCTTCTCACTGAAAGGAACCAAGACGCTGTCCCACAGGCAGTCGCAGTCCTGAGTGTGTACCTCACTGCAAGGGGATGGGCAACTGCCCCTCCAAAACGTCCACGGCCCCTCCTGGTCTGTTGAATTCGGGAGCTACGTGTAGAACTCAGAAGGGCAAACTGTCCCCGATCCTGTAAAAGACAAATTCCCAGAGCTGCAGCCTCCCACAGTGGCAAGGACGCCCAACTGTGGCAGGCATGTTTGGATTCTGGCACCACCACATCCCCCACTTCCAATATTTGCTGGGCGCTATCTGTGGAGTCTCCCTTACCTCTTCCACTCTCCAGCAGGGACCTGAGCAACAGACACCACATAAACACATGGAGGCTGTTATTTCAGCTCCCCTACCTTCCCTGAGGGCAGGACTCACAAAGTGAGAAGGTCCAGCCACCTCCAAATTTACTTCCCAGAGTGTCTGTCCCAAATGCACAGGCAAGCACCTACCCATGGGCTTCTGCTGTAGGCGGCTCCCAGCCTCAGCCCAAAGGTATTTGCCACAAGAGAGGCATCACCTGGCAGCACCCTGGGTACTTCTGGAAACGGAAGCCCTTCCTGGGACACAGTCCATCACCCTGTATGCCGAGATTCCTAGTATGCCCTGCACAGTGGGAGAAGCTCCCCCTAAAACCGAATCTGCAACAGAGGACCCCAGATCAAAATAGAAACGGGCTCCATGGGCTCTGGCTAAACTCGGCCCTCCTGGAGTGCCACAAGCCCGTGAGCAAATTGCCACATGCCCTGCTGGTGAGGCAAACTTGCCAAACCCTAGAAATGCTTCCACCCCTTGCTCGGGGAGGACCAGAGGCAGGAAAGCCACAGCACTCTCAAAACAAGAAAAGCTACGCTCTTTCTTTACAGATGGAGCGAACACAGGAAATACCAGAGCCAGGCAATGACACCCGCAGCCCCCCACCCCAGGCCACCAGTCCACTTTCCATGTGGGGGAGGGGCCCCAGTGCCAGCGGGCTGAGCTGCGCGCAATACTCCTAGCAACAGACCATGCTCTTGGCAAATATTTTCCCAAGGTATTTCACTTACTCCAGGTCAGAGGCTAATGGGCTGACTACATAGTTGGGGCGTTAGCAGAATCAAGGCTAAAAATACAAGGCCCAGACATCTGAGATAAAGAGATGGGGCGGGGGCCGGGGTGGAAATTGCCAAATTCACCCTGCTCTGCCCGTGGTTGTGTACCATACCTCTGCTCACATTAAACAAGACACGGAGGAGGCGCGATACCATGCCAAACATGAGCTAAGCCAACCAGCCAAGCAGGCAGGGCTGCAAAGGAGGGCGAGTCCTCAGACCCTGGAGACAAGCCACCTGACCCCTTCTACCAATGGGCACATGAGGTCAAGGCACTTGGGCACCACGAGGTTGTGAAAATATGTTGTTAAGAGAGGAGTTGACCCAGCGGAGGGACAGTTAAACGAAGTCACTAGGGACCGTACCAGGTGCCAGCAATCCAGACATTGGGACCACCACGTGGGAGGAAACATTTAGAGAGGAGAAGGGCTACATCAAAACTGGCAAATCGATTCCATTGGGCATCTCCCTGCAGCAGCTGGAACCGTGAAATATGCCTGAAGAGCAGTGGATACCTACACAGGCATCTATCGCCTTACCCATGCCAGGTAGCAGCCTCTATTTACGTTATTGCGGGGTTAGCACATCAGCTTTTACAGCATTTGGATTTGCCACAAGGTGTATGAT
>NW_016816075.1:87536-90474 GCF_001698545.2 Rhinopithecus bieti
TTTTTTTTGAGACGGAGTTTTGCTCTTGTCACCAAGGCTGGAGTGCAATGGCATAATCTTGGGTTATTGCAACCTCTGCCTCCTGGGTTCAAGCAATTCTCCTGCCTCAGCCTCCTGAGTAGCTGGGATTACAGGCACCTGCCAGCACGCCCGGCTACTTTTGTATTTTAGTAGAGACGGGGTTTCACCATGTTGGCCAGGCTGGTCTCGAACTCCTGACCTCAGGTGATCCACCTGCCTTGGCCTCCCAAAGTGCTGGGATTACAGGTGTGAGCCACTGCACCCAGCCTGAATACTGGTCATCAGGGGTCTTCCAGTGATCAATCTTTGACCAAAATAAAATAACCCCTATAGGGTGTCAAATAGTATCATAATGTGTTGAACCATTTAGCAAGAGTGGTCTGGTGCCAAGCATTGACATTTTAGTAATAGATACCCTCAGGTAGATCTAAACCTAAAGAACTTTGGGTTGAGTCTGTATAATATGCCTTTTGGTAAGTTGTACAAAAGTGAGGTAGCCTCTGAATATATACCATCTCTTCCTCAAAACGTTCTCAATTCCATTTTGGTGAAAGTTCAGTTCTAAAACTCAAAATTCACAAAATATTCCCAAGTATTGTTTCAGTGGAGAGAGCAATCTCCATCTTTAGGAATGATACGATAAGGAGTTTAGCTTTTGTTCTTCTGGCCTATTGTGTTTGACATCTAAAAGTCTCTCAGAGATTGAGTTCAGTTACCTTACAAGTTGGTTGATTTATTACAAGGAGTGGTTGATCTATTACAAGGAATTGGTTTAAATGGAAGTAAGGTGTCACTGAAAGTAAGTTGAGAAAACCCGACAGGGGTTTCCATGTATTGGCTATCCTATTGTGAATAATGCTGCAATAAACATGGGGTGCAGATATTTCTTTGAGGTACGGATTTCATTTCCTTTGGAATATATACCCAGAAGTGGGATTGTTGGATCACAAGATTGTTCTATTTTAATTTTGACAAACACCCATACTGTTTTTTATAATGGCCATACCAATTTACATTCCCACCAATAGTATGCAAGGGTTCCCTTTTCTCCACATCCTCACCAACACTTGCTATCTCTTGTCCTCTTGATAATAGCTATTCTAACAGGTGTGAGATAACACCTTATTGTGGTTTTGAGTTGCACTTTCCTAATGATTAGTGATGTTCAGAACCTTTTCGTATATCTGTTGGCTATTTGTATGTCTTCTTTGGAAAAAAAATGTCTATTTGGGTCTTTTGCCCATTTTAAAATCAGGTTGATTTTGCTATTGAGTTGTATGAGTTCCTTAAATATATTAGATATATAGTTTGTATATATTTTATGCAGAAAGGTTTCAGTTTGATGTAGTACCACTTGTTTATTTTGCTTTGTTACATGTGCTTTTGGTGTCATATCAAAAAAAATCATTGCCAAAACCCTGTCAAGGAGCAAACCCTTATATTTTCTTCCAGGAGTTTTATGGTTTCGGGCATTACATTAAGTCTTTAATTCACTTTGAGTTATATTTTGTGTATGGTGTAGGATATGGGTGTAATTTCATTCTTCTGCATGTAATCCCAGCTACTCCAGAGGCTAAGGTGGGAGGACTGCTAGAGCCCAGGAGTTTGAGACCAGCCTGGGCAACATGGCAAGATCTCCATCTCCAAAAAAGAAAGAAAGAAAGAAAAGATGTGTGATGCTCCAGCTTTGTCTTTCTTTCTCAAGATTACTTTGGCTATTCACCGTCCTTTGTGGTTCCATACAAAGTTTAGGATTGTTTTTTCAATCTCTGTGGAAAATGTTATTATAGTTTTGATAGAGATTGCAGTGAATCTGTAGATCACTTGGGGTAGTATGGACATTTTAACAATATTAATTCTTCCAATCCATAAGCACAGGATATCTTCCCATTTATTTGTGTCTTATTCATTTTTTTTCCATCAGCATTTTATAGTTTTCAGCATACAGACCTTTCCCTCCTTGGTTAAACTTATTCCTACGATTTTATTCTTTTGACACAATTGTAAATGAGTTTATTTCTTAATTTATTTTCCTGCTAGTTTGTTGTTAGTGGATAGAAACACAGCTGATTTGTGTGGGTTGGTTTTGTATCTTGCAACTGTACTGAATTCATGTATTTGTTCTATCAATTTTGGGTGGCTTTTAAGGGTTTCTCCTATTCATAAGATCATGGTATCCAAAACAGAGATGATTTAACTTCTTTTACAATTTGGATGTCTTTTACTTCTTTTCTTGTCTAATTGCTCTGGCTAGGACTTCCAAAACAATGTGGAAAAGAAGTGGCTTTGGCATCTTTGACTTCTACCTGATCTTAGAGGGAAAGTTTTCAGTTTTCCCATTGATTATGGCATTAACTGTGTGGTTTTATATATGGTCTTTCTTGTTTGAGGTAAGTTCCCTCTATACCCACCTTGCTGAGAATGTTGTTCTATTAATTATGAATAGATATTGAACTTTGTCAAATGCTTTTTTGGGTGTCTATTGAGATGATTATTTTTTCTTTCATGTTGTTAATGTATTGTGTCACATTGATTTAATTTAGAAGGTTGTTGAATCACCCTTCCATCCCAGGATAAATCCCACATGGTCATGGTATATGATCATTTGAATTCAGTTTTTTAGTATTTTATTAATGATTTTGCATCTGTGTTCATCAGGGATATTGGCCTATGGTTTTATTTTCTTGTAGTGTTTTGTCTGGTTTTGATATCAATGTGATGCTGGCCTCATAGAATGAATTTGGAGGTGTGCCTTCTCCTTCTCCTCCTTCTCTTCTCCTTCTCATTGTCCTTCTCCTCCTTTTCTCCTTCCCCTTCCCCTTTCCCTTCCCTTTCCCCTTTCCCTTCCACTTCCCTTTCCCCTTCGCCTTCCCTTCTCCTTCCACTTCCACTTCCCCTTCCACTTCCCCTTCCCTTT
>NW_016816075.1:94146-104958 GCF_001698545.2 Rhinopithecus bieti
ATAGTCTTATGGGAATTCTCTGATATATGATAGTTTACACATATTCTCTTTTTTCTTGTTGCATTCAGAATTCTCCTTGTCCTTGACTTTAGATAATTTGATTATAATGTATCTCAGTGAAGATCTTTTAATGTTCAGCCTATTGGGGGTTCTTTGGGCATCATAGACCTACATGTTCATTTCACTCCTCTGTGGGAAGTTTTTTGTTATTACAATTATGTGCCATATAATAATGTTTTAGTCAATGACAGACTGCGTATATGACAATGGTCCCACAGGATAATAACGGAGCTGCAATTCCTATTGCCTAGTGACATCTCGATGATCCTGACCCTGTGTAGACCCAGGCTAATGTGTGTTTGTGTCTTAGTTTTTAACAAAAAGTTGAAAAAAGGTAAAATATTTAAATATAATAGAAAAAAGCTTATATAGTAAGGATATAAAGAAAGAAAATATTTTGTATAGCTGTACAATGTGATTGTATTTTAAGCTAAGTGTTATTTTAAAAAAGAGTAAAACAGTTCTAAAAAATTTAAAACACGAAAAGTTTATAAGGTAAAAATTACAGTAAGCTAAGGTTAATTTATTATTAGGGAAAGAAAAACATTTTGAAAAAAATTACAGTGGCCTAAATATACAGTGTTTATAAAGTCTGTAGTAGTATATACTAATGTCCTAGGCCTTCAGATTCACTTACCACTCACTCACTGACCCATCCAGAGCACCTTTCAGTTCTACAAGCTCCATTCATGGTAAGCGCCCTGTACAGGTATACCAGTTTTAACTTTTATACTATACTTTTTCTATGTTTAGATACACAAATACTTACCATTGTGTTACAGTTGACTACAGTATTCCTTTTGATTAACTCAAAATCAACTGATCTGTGATTTTGACTATATATACAAAATTCCTTCACCTTTGCTATGTTCTTTGACTAGAAGCAAGTCATAGGTCCTGTCCATTCTCAAGGAGAGGGAATTATGAAAGGCATGAATACCAAGTGACAGGAATCATGAGGTAACCATAGGGTCTATACACCAGAAGGTGTACCACATTGTAAATGATTGATATTTCTTTATATGTATTTAATCTATAGATGCTCCTCTATAATGGTTTTTCTTACATTTTATTTGTCGTTGCAAAACCCAGGTCATTTGTCCTGTACAGTTTCCCACAGTATGCATATTGCTGGTTACATCCCTATGATGTTGTCAAACATGTTTTTCTATCCTTTGCATTTCCTACAAATAGATAGTCTTATCTAGAGGTTGATCGCATTCAAATTTTATTCTTTTTTGCAAGACCATCGCATAGTAGACAAGAGACGCATATTGACTAGTTATCTCTCTCTCTCTCTCTCTCCTTTTTTGAAACAGGGTCTCACTCTGTTGCCCAAGTTGGAGTGCAGTGGTACGATCATAGCTTACTGAAACCTCTGCCTCCCAGGCTCAAGGGATCCTCCCACCTCAGCCTTTCAAGTAGCTGGGACCATAGGCATGCGCCACCATGCTTGGTTAATTTTGTATTTTTTGTAGAGACAGTGTCTTGCCATGTTGCCCAGGGTGGTCTTGAACTCCTGGACTTAAGTGGTCCACCTGCCTCAGCCTCCCAAAGTGCTGGGATTACAGGTATGAGCCACCACAGCCGGCTGGTCATCTCTCTTGTTATAATGGTATCACCTGTTGATGATCACTTTCTATATCCATTAATTCACCATGGTGAAGTCTAATTCTCTCATTCTTTCTATAACCGTGTCATTTCATTGAAGTATATTTCACTTAAGAAAGTCAGGATAAATGCTTAATTATTTCTTTTTCAAGCCAATTATCAAATAATGAGATGATTCTCTAGCATCCTCCAAAGATGACCAATAATATTTTAAAAGTATCATTGTGAATTCATGAATTTAAACACATTTGGTATATTTTAATCCATTACAGTTATTATTCCTATTGATGCATAGTTGTTCCATCTTTGGCTGATGGGAACATATTTGGGTTGGCTTCTGAGTCTGACATGAATTTAGTACTTTTTGAGAGCTTCTTTGCTTTCTGATGTTCCAGTTTCCAGGTTTATCATATATCTTTGCTGTCCAGACCTGGAATCAAACATTTCTCCAAGGAGCCTTAGCAATAAATGATATGTGAGATCACAATCTGGGTGCTACGCGTGCTCATGGCTCTGGATTTCCAGTTCTTTTTAATGAAACAGAGTGAGAAAATATACATTTTAAGAGAAGATATACCATGAATTCATATTATATTTCTAAATCAAATTTGGGACAGCAAAAATGATAATAGAAAGGATTGTGGGACCCATTCCTAAAGATCCTTCAGGGGACAGTGGCCATGTCCCAATGGTCAGCACAAAGTATCTTGTCTCTGAGTGTTCAGCTCCAGAGGGCCAGAACATACTGGGATGGGGATAGATTCAGCTGTGGTTGGCTGGTCCTTGGGGCAGTGTCTTGGGAGTAGAGGGCGTTCCTGGGAGGGCAGCCCTGGATACCTGCACTGGTGGAGTTGGGCCAGAGGGAGAGTTCTCTACAGAGGGAAAGACAGAGGGCAAGTGTATTAGTCTGTTCTCACACTTCTAATAAAGACATACCTGAGACTGGGTAATTCATAAAGAAAAAGAGGTTTAATGGACTCACATTCCACATGGCTGGGGAGGCCTCACAGTCACGGCAGAAGGCAAAGGAGGAGCAAAGGCATGTCTTACATGGCAGCAGGCAAGAGAGCGTGTGCAGGGGAACTGCTCTTTATAAAACCATCAGATCTTGTAAGACTTATTCACTATCACAAGAACAGCATGGGAAAACCCACCCCATGATTCAGTTACCTCCCACTGGGTCCCTCCCATGACCCGTGGGGATTATGGGAGCTATAATTCAAGTTGAAATTTGGGTGGGGACACAACCAAACCATATCAGGAAGGGAATGAGACTTGTGCCTGCAATGAGAAATATCATGCTGGGGTATGTCCTCTGATAGACATAACCACTTTGATCTTTATTTTGGGATTTTTCCATGAACCAGAGGTTCTGGCCCTTTCAAGAGCCTTAATTGTTTTTGAAGGGCAAGAGGAAAAGGAACACTGGGACTGAGGGATGTTTATGGTGTCAGGGGCTGAGTTCTTAGCAGTTCAATAGGAGCTATTGGGCTCCAGTAATCCACCCCACTCCCACTACCAGAGCAGAGTTGAGGTGCTTGTGTTCTGGTGGGGAGACAGATGTGGAAAAAAGGTAGGCAGGTGGTTTTGCTGAAGTTTGTCAGGTAATAGTATATGGCCTAGGTGATGGAGGGTTTGGTTAGGAATTGAGTCAAAATAACTTCAGGGGGGCAGAAATGGGTCAGGGATTCACAGATTCAAGGTCTCTAGAAGACAATGTGCAGACCTATCTCCCAGGCTACTCCCAAACAGCCATATCAAGAGGTGGCATTCCCAGTCCTTCTAGAGCCTCCTGTTGTGACATCCATCACAGGAGATTTTCAGGAGTCTGTCCAGACTTACTCAAGTTCAAGTCACATTAAGCAGACTTGATGCACAGTAGGTAACATTTGCAGACCTGCCCGTAAGTGATCATGGACAGAAGGAGGAACAAAGCAGAGGTCAGCAAGAAAGTTGGGTGGAGTCCACCTTAGGAGCTTTCAGGAACAAAGAGGGGAAGTTGAGGCATGACTTCTCCCAGCCGAGCTTGCCGTCTGCCTCTAGCAGAAGACAAGGATTATCTCAGAGAGCATCTACCTCTCTTGATTCTCAAAGGCCTGTGAGGATGGGGAGGGGATCTGGACCCTGTGTTCCAGTGGAGGAAGGGGCACTAATCTGGTGCCCTGACACAATGGCCCCATCTCTGTTAGTGTTTTCTCTCCATAAACATTCATCAGGAAACCCAACAACAGTGGACTGTGGCCTGGGTGGTGGCTGTCCATGTGAACCATATTCTTGCTGTTTAATCCTTCCTAGAACTCACACCTATAACTCCTACCTAAGTGGGAAACTGACGGTGGGGAGTGTTTTGGAACTCTAACAGCTTCTCCCACTCCTCCCGCACTAGGGTTATACTATTTTATATTTCTTGAATAGGTAATACATTGGTAATACATTTATGTGGTTCAAAAAGCAACGTGATATAAAAACACATAAGTTAAGTCTAACACATACAGACATGTGTAGATGCTGGTAAAATTTTACTTCATTAGCTCGTGGGTTTACTTGGATTTCTTTTTGCAAATATGTATAATTTGCAAATAGATAAAAATATATATTTATAAATGTATATTGCATATATATTTAACATATATATATATAAAACTCCCTTTCTCACACAAAATTGAGCTTACTACACTGTTCTATACCTAGTCTGGTTTTCTCTTCTCAATATATTCTAGATATCTGTCTCTACATGGTTTCAATGTATTCCAATGCTGCGATATAACTATGTCTATATTTCATTTTTTCATAGACTTTATTTTTAGAGAAGTTTTAGGTTTATAGTAAAATGGAGCAGAAAGTACAAAGAGTTCCCGTTCTCCTCCTGTCCTCCCCCACAGCTTCCCTTTCTATTAATATCTCTCACCAGAGAGATACATCTGTGAGAACTGATGAACCTACACTGACACATTATTATCACTCAAAGTGCCTCATCTACATTAGGATTCACACTTTATGTTGTGCATTCTATGGGTTTGAACAAATGTAAAATGACATGTACGCACCATTATAGTATCATCCAGAGTAGTTTTACTGACCTAAAAATCCTCTGTGCTCTGCCTATTCATCCCTCCTTCTCCCCAGCCTCTGACAATCTGATCTTTTTACTGTCTCATAGTTGTGCATTTCCAAAATGTCATATAGTTGGAATCATACAGTATATAGCCTTGTAGACTGGCATTTTTTCACTTAGTAATATGCACTTAAGTTTCAGCCTTGCATTTTCATGGCTTTAATAGCATCTTTCTTTTTAGTGCTGAATAATATTCCATTGTCTGGATATACCCCAATTTATTCATTCCAAGTTGGGGAATTATGAATAAAACTGCTACAAACATCCATGTACAGGTTTTTGTATGGACACAAATTTTCAAATGTTTTGGGTAAATACTAAGGAGTACAATTTCGGAATCATATGATAAGAGTGTGTTAGTGTTGTAAGACACTGCCAAACTGTCTTCCAAAGTTACTGTACCATTTTGCTGTCCCACAAGCAATGAATGAGAGTTGCTCCACATTCTTGCCAGCATTTGGTGTTATCAGTGTTCTGGTTTTGGTCATTCTAACAGGTGTGATGGCATCTAATTGTTGTTTTAATTTGCAATTCCCTAGTGACATATGATGTAGAACATCTTTTCATATGCTTATTTGTTTGCCATCCGTATATCTTTTCTGGTGAGGTATCTGTTGAGGTCTTTTGCCTATTTTTAAATTGGGTTGTTTGTTTTCTTATTGTTGAGTTTTAAGAGTTCTTTGTATCTTTTGAATAATATATCTTTTGCAAATGTTTTCTCAGAATCTGTGGCTTGTCTTTTTATTCTCTTGACACGTTTTATTATTTTTTTTACATTGTACACCTGTAGGATAAATTTCCAGAAGTGGGACTGCTTGGTCAAAGGTAAATAATTTTCTGATTTTGTTAGAAGCTCTAAATTAGCCCCAAAAAAGTGGTACTATTTTTATTTTGCACTTCCAACATCACTGTATGAGACTGCATGTGCCCCCCTCTCTCTCATAAACTGTGTGTTTTGTTTGTTTGTTTGTTTTGCCAACGTTATAGGTAAAGGATAATATCTCAGTGTGGTTTCACTGAGTAACAAATTACCCCAAAACTTAGCAGTTTAAAATAACAAATAGTAATTACGTCACAGTTTCTGTGGGTTAAGAATCTGTGAGTGGTATGGCTGGGTGCTTCTGACTCAAGGTCTCTCACGAGACTGCAGTCAAGATGTCACCTGGGGATACAGTCATCTGAACGATTGACTGGACCTGGAGGAGACACTTTTAAGCTCATTCACATGGGTCCTGAACAGAGGGCCTCAATTCTCTGTGGGCTGATGAACTAAGGACCTTGGTCCTTGCTATACCACGTGGGCCTCCTAATAGGGCTATTCAAAACATGGGATCTTTCTTTTGCCAGTGCAAGTCATCCAAGCTAGAGAGAGTACCCAAGACAGAAGCCACAGTCTTTTCATAACTTAATCTTTGCTGTATTCTCTTCATTGAAAGTTAATCAGTAAGTCCAGTCTACACTCAGGAGAAGGGATTACACGAGAGAGTGAATATGAGGAGATGGGTATCATTGTGGTCATCTTAGAAGCTGACTACCATAATACACATTAATCTACCACATGTTGGTGAAGATGTACAGCAACTAGAACTCCCATAAATTCCTGGTGGGAGTGTGAAATGGTATAACCACCTCGGTTCAGCAGTTTCTTGTAAAGGTCAACAGTTCAATAGTTCAACAGTTTCTTGTAAAGTTAAGCATATACTTACCATGTGACCAACAATTCCACACCTAGATTTCTTAAATCATGATTATTCATGAACTTTTATTTAACTGTTTATTTTTAAATACTTTTAGACTTACAGAAAAGTTGAAAAAATAGTACAGAGTTCTTATATTCCCTTCACCAAGTTTCCCTTCATGTTAACATGTTTCATAACTGTGATATAATGATAAAAAGTAGAAATTGACATTAGAACAATATTTTTAAGTGACTTACACACTTTATTTCTACTTCACCAGTTCTTCCACTAATGCCCTTATTCAGATCCAGGATCCAATTCAAGATACCGCATGGAATTTAGTTTTCATGTCACTTTAGTCTCCACCAATCTGTGGCAGGCCCTTCCTCTTTCTTTATCTTTCATGACCTTGACACTTTTGAAGAGTACTGGTCAGCTGTTTTGCAGAATGTCCTGTAATTTGAGTTTATCTTATGTCTTTTTTTTTTTTTTTTTTTTGAGACTGAGTTTTGCTCTTGTCGCCCAGGCTGGAGTGCAATGGTGCGATCTCGGCTCACTGCAACCTCTGCCTCCTGGGTTCAAGTGATTCTCCTGCCTCAGCCTCCAGAGTAGCTGGGATTACAGGTGCACACCACTACACCCAGCTAATTATTGTATTTTTAGTAGAGATGGGTTTTCACCATGTTAGCCATGCTGGTCTTGAACTCCTGACCTCAGATGATCCACCCTTCTCGGCCTCCTAAAGTGCTGGGCTTACAGGTGTGAGCCACCACGCCCGGCCTGTGTTCTTCTTATTAGATTGAGGTTACACATTTTTGGCAAGAATACTACAGAAGCAATGTGTCCTTCTCAGTGCATTATATCAGTGGTCACATAATGGCTACATCATCTTACTGGTGATATTAACTTAGATCACTTGATTAACCCAGTGGTATCTACTAGGTTCCTTCACCATACAGTTACTATTTTTTCCTTTGTAATTAATAAATATCTTGGGAAGGTACTTTGAAACTATGCAAATACACTTTCTCATCAAGGTTTTACCCACTAATTTTAGCACCCATAGGTGGATCTTCCCTGCAACAATTATTACTGTAGTATTCTAATAGCAATTTTCTACTTCCCTCACTCTTTCTACATTTGTTAATTAGAATTATTCAGTAAGGAAGAGTTGTCCCTTTTACCCCCATTTATTTATTTATTCAATTATTTATTTATAACAATTTAGACTCACATATATTTATTTTAATCTATGGATTGTAATCTATCATTATTTATTTTCTGTCTCAAATTATTCCAGCTTTGGCCACTGCAAGCTCTTTCCGTTTAGTTTATGGTGCTCTTTTGATATGCCTCCATCTTTTTTAAAAAGCACTTCATTACCTTCTCAGACTACGAGGTGCTCCAATTCAACTACTTTTTCATGGAACCCTGGTTCCTTTTATTAGAGAATGGTATTTAGAAATGAAGATCTGACTGCTATATGTGCTCACTGGTACTGAGTTATTATTGCTTCTAGACCCTCTCAGCTAACTTGAAAGCTTGGAAATATATTTATTTATCTCGGGTGGAATACCTAAAAATGGGATTGCTGAGTGGTATGATTAATTTTATATGAAACTATGTAATGTATAAGAACTCCACTTGGCCCACATCCTTTGAAGCACTTGGTATGGTCAAACTTTTTCATTTTAGTCATTCTAAGAGGTGTGTAGGGGTATTTCGTTGTGGTTTTAGTTTGCATTTCCCTAATGACAGATAATGTTGAACACATTTTCATGTGCTTATTTGTCATTTTTTGGTAAAGCATCTGCTCCAGATTTTTGCCCATTTTTATGGGTTGTTTACTTATAGCATCTTGAGAGTTGTTTTACATATTTTTTTCAGACAGGGTCTTGCTGTGTTGCCTATGCTGGAATGCAGTGGCACATTCATAGTTCACTGTATCCTCGATCTCCTGGGCTCAAGGAGATCCGCTTGCCTCAGCCTCTCCAGTAGTTGGGACTACAGAAATGCACCACAGTGCCTGGCTAGTTTTTTATTCTTATAGAGATGAGGTCTCACTGTGTTGCCCAGGCTGGTCTCAAACTCCTGGCTCAAGCAGTCCTCCTGCCTTGACCTCCCAAAGTGCTGGGATTAAAGGCATGAGCCACCGTGCCTGATCTATATATTCTTAATATGAGTCAGATATATGTGTTGCAATTATTTTACCCTAGTCTTCGGCTTGTTTTCTTTTAATATAGCACACGGTTTTTATTTAAAAATCCAATTTATCAATACTTTTTAATGGATTGTGCTTTTCCATGTCATATCTAAGAAATCTTTGCAAGCCCAAGATCATGAGGTTTTCTGCCTTGTTTTCTTCTAGAAGTTTTATACTTTTGTTTTACATTTAGATCTATGATCCATTTTTTACTGTGGTCAAATATACATATAAAATTCACCATGCTAACCATTTTAAGGTGTATAATTCAGTAGCATTTGGTATATTCACAAATTTGAGCAACTATCATCACTATCTAATTCCAGAATATTTTCATCACTACAAAAAGGAAACTCTATACCCACTAAGCAATCACTTCCCACTCCCCTCTCACCGCAACCCTTGGAAACCACTACTGCTTTCTGTCTCTACAGATTTGCCTATTCTGGATATTCCATATAAATTAAATCATAAAATACTGTGGCCTTCTGAGTTTGGGTTCTTTCACTTAGCATAGTTTTAAAGTTTATCCATATCGTGGCACATATTCATGACACAATCCTTTTTATAACTGAATAATATTCCATTGTATAGATATACTACATTTTGTTTATCTATATATTGGTTGATGGACACTGGGTAGTTTCTATCTTTTGGTTATTGTGACTAGTGCTTCTACAGATGTAAGTGTACAAGTTTTTCTTTGAACACCTGTTTTCAATTACAGATGGTCCCCAACTTACAACATTTCAATTTTACAATAGTGTAAACATGACACATTGAGTAGAAAGTGGTATGATAGTCTCTCACGATGCTGGGCAGTGGCAGTGAGCCACTGTGTTCACAAGGGTATATGGTAAGAATTAAAGAAAGAGGAAAGAAACATGAAAGGTGGCTCGACAGTCAAAGACAGGTTCATTTTAGAGAAATACACCTGAGAGGGGTAAGAGATTTTAAGGATTCAGGGCAGGAGAGTTTATCAGAGACTTGAACTGCTTTTGTGTCTCTTTGTTGTGCTTTCCTGGGAGGGAGAGTTGTGTGTCTGTTCCCACACATCGTCCTGCAGCTGCAGGCATACCCCCCTGCCACCCCAAGAGAGTCTGCTTTTAGCTTCCTTATCTTAGTGCACCTGAAGGGAAAGGAATGTGCTTATTAAGGCCCACTGTTTCATGGGGCCCACTGTATGAGGGTGAAGTTTGGCAGTTACCCAAGAGACTCCCTAGCTCAACCCCCGACCCTGCCCCTACCCCAGCTCAGTGCCTGAGCTGTCTTACCTGTGTTTTACTGTCTGCTGTTTTCTGGTTGCTTGTAGTTAGAAGAGAAGTGATTTCCTTGAAATGCATGAGGCTAGAAAGGGAGCTGGAACTTAAAGTGGTGGTGTTTGTCTGAGATGATGGTGCTCCTGCTCTGTCATTGCAGACCCTATAGCTATAAAAGGACGACAGGTGATGTGTTTTTTCTGGCTACTTCCTGCTGAGCGGGGGAGGGGGTGTGTGGAGAGTTTCTTGGTCTCGGATTGACTGCTGGAGCAACACCATCTGTAGATGGTTTTGGGTACTTGCCTGTGAGATGGCCATGATCTTGTCAGTTAAAAATATTTGAAAAATGTTACTTAGGCAGGGCAAGAACATTAGTCCCAGGCATATTATTGGGAGAGGGCCCAGGAATGGGTTGACCCATGCTATGATTTTGTTTTTAAATCAATAATTTATTTGGTTATTTTGGTATTTCCTTAGCTCTTTAGCCCCCCCTTTTTTATTATTATTATTTTTAGTTTTTCAACAGCATGTTTTACTAGGCCCAACTGGCTGAGATAGAAACATTCCTCACCCAATGAGAGGCAGATTCCCATGTTTGGAAAGGCCCAAGTGTTATTTTTTGTTAGTAACTGTTATTCCTGCTATGAGGCTAATAATTAAGCAAAATGCTACAGTAATTGAGATTTTCTGATATTCCACCCTGATGGTGCTACAGCATATAGTCCTACTGCAAATAGTAGAGTGAGTAAAGCAATTCCCACAAAGGGGGGCATAGTAAATAATTTACATTAAAAAGGTTTTAATATTTGGCTTAAAAGGAGACGTAGAAAGTAGGGGTGAGACTGAGTAAGATGAGTAGTTCTCACTCAGTTACTTATTTTTTAT
>NW_016816075.1:105138-107137 GCF_001698545.2 Rhinopithecus bieti
TTGGCTTAATTATTTGTATACAGTGCAGCACGAATAATTATTTGCTACATAGGCCTTTTAAATTGGCTTTGATGGAACTTTGTTCCATAGAAGGAATTTGGGATAAGACTTTTTAAAGCGAGCCTAGCCATGGATTTGTACAATCAAATACCTATGAGGTGAGCAAATTCCTTTTCTCTTGAGGTTTTAAGAAGATAATTTGGGGTTCCTGGCCTGTCAGGAAGTGACATTCTTTACTTACTACAGATCAGAAACCCTGTACAGGGACTGTGTACACAAAATATGAGGCCAGTTTTCCAAGGGCTTTATTGGATCCATAAGTTAAGTTTGATTCCTTAAAGGAGAACACACCATTCCAGTCAAAGCCTTGGTAAAATAACCAGTTTTTCCAATTGTGTTCTGTTACAAAAGAAAACAGATTCTTATCGCACTGAGGCAAACAACTATATTGTCATTTAAGAATACTTATAACTAGTTTTCAAATTCTAGAGGAACTAGGTAGAGAGAAACAAACACGCTTTAAATCCTATTTACAAGAGTATAATTTACTTAGTTGTTAAAGGCTGTAGCTAGCTCAAGACAAGTTTTCTTGACTTCAAAAGTAAAATAAGGATTAGCAGTGTTCTAAGCAAAAGGTAAAACTTGTTTTGTTTTTTATTATAGTCCATTTTATTAACTTTTGTTTTGCTTGATATTTATAAACATTTTAGCATTTTATGAGTTCTGTACTTTGTGTGTGTGTGTGTTGTTGTCGGAAATCTGCATTTGAGAGTACCTGTTAAAGTCCCACAGCTTGAATATAAACCATGTTTTGAAGAGAATTAAAACAAAATAACAATTGTCTACAAATAACAAAATGTCCAGTTTGGATACAGTTAGAAACACAATTGACAAAGAAATTTGGTTATTTTTGTGGCTTACAATAACCCAACATATACAACCAATACTCTATTGTGTTCTGTGTTGCCAGATAATTTTGCCCAACTGTAGGCTAATGTAAGTGTTCTGAGCATATTTAAGGTAGGCTGGGCTAAGCTGTGACGTTCGGTAGGTTAGGAATGTTTAAATGCATTTTTGACTTGTGATAGTTCAACTTATAGTGTGTTTATCGGGATATAACCCCATCATAAGTCAAGGAGAATCTATATTTTGGGTATATACCTAGGAGTAGAATTAATGGGTCATACGATAATTCTACACATTTAATTTATTGAGGAACCACTGAACTGCTTCCTCAGAGGCTGTACCATTTTACCTTCCCATAAACAACGCATGAGAGTTCCAATTTCTCCACATCCTTGCCAACATTTCACAATACATAAACGCTTCCAGAAAAAAGAAGAGGGAACACTTCCCAATTCATTTTATTAGGCCAACATTGCCCAAATAATACAACCAGAAAAAGATATGACAGAAAAAAAACTGCAGACCAATATCCCTCATGAGTATGACATAAAAATCTTCACCAAGATATTCATTATATATATAGATATATGTAAATATGATTTTATATATAGATATAAAAACATGTCACAACAGAGGGGTTCATGCCAGGAATGCAAGGCTGTTTCAACATTTGAAAATGAGTCATTGTAGTTCACCATATTAATAGACTAAATATGACAAATCATATAATTATCTCAGTAGATGCAGAGAAAGGATTGGACAAAACTGAATATCCGTTTGTGATTTTTAAAAACTCATAGCAAACTAGGAATAGAATGAAAATTATTTAACCCAATAAGTGGCATCTACAAAAACCTACAAGTTACATCATACTGAATGAAGAGAAATTGCATGCATTCTTCCTAAGATGAGAAGCAAGGCAAAAGTGTCCTCTTTGATCATTCTTATTCAACATTATGCTATAAGTTCTAGATAGCGCAATAAGATAAGGAAAAGAAATAAAAGGCATTCAGATTGGAAAAGAAGAAATATAACTCTATTTCCAGACATTATTGTCTATGTAGAAAATAGTACAAATCCACAAAAAAATTGC
>NW_016816075.1:108772-129371 GCF_001698545.2 Rhinopithecus bieti
TCCGTCTCAAAAAAAAAAACAAAAAAACAAAAACAAAAGTCAGTTGTATCCTATGTACTATCTATGAACAATCAGAATTTGAAATTTTGAAACATCTACAATATTGCCAAAAATGAAGTACTTAGGGGTGTGTGTGTGTATATACATAAATATGTGTGAGATCTGTATGCTGAAAAATTTTTAAAAGAAAAATAAAAGATCATCTAAATTAAGCTTGTCCAACCCGCGGCCTGCGGGCCACATGTAGCCCAGGATGGCTTTGAATGTGGCCCAACAAAAATTTGTAAACTTTCTTAAAACATTGTGAGATGTTTTTGTGATTTGTTTTTTTTAGCTCATCAGCTATCATTATTGTTAGTGTATTTTATTGTAGTGTGTCCCAGTACAATTCTTCCAATGTGGCCCAGGGAAGCCAAAAGATTGGACACTTCTGATCTAAATAAATGGAAAGATAGACCATGCTCATGGATTGTTAGACTCAATATAGTTGAAATAGCAGTTCTCCCTAATTTGATCTATAGATGCAACATAATCTCAATCACATTCCCAGAAAGCCCTTTTGAGGTACCAACAAGCTGATTTTAAAATTAACATGATAAAATAAAGGAGCAAGAATAGCCAAAACAATTCTGAAAAAAGAAAACAAAGTTAGATAACTCGAACTACCCAATTTCAAGACTCACTGTAGAGCTACAGTAATGAAGACAGTGTGGTATTGACAAAAAGCCAGAAATAAAGATCAAAAGAACAGAATAGAGAACCCCCAAATAGGCCAACACAAATGTAGTCAACTGTCTTTCTTTCCTGACTTATGGAGAAAGAAGTACAAATAAGCAAGGGCAGGGAGAAGGCTAGAAGGAACCCTGTAGTGCTGGGTTTGAGTTGGAGATGTCAGTATGAACTTATGTTCTTATTTATTTATTTATTTGGTTAGTTAGTTTTTTTGAGATGGAGTCTCGCTCTGTCGCCCAGGCTAGAGTGCAGTGGCATGATTTTGGCTCACTGCAACCTCTGCCTCCTGGGTTCAGGCAATTCTCCTGCCTCAGCCTCCCGAGTAGCTGGGATTACAGGCGGCCGCCACCATGCCCGGCTAATTTTTGTATTTTTAGTAGAGATGGGGTTTCACCATGTTGGCCAGGCTGGTCTCTAACAACTGACCTCAGGTGATCTGCCCGCCTTGGCCTCCCAAAGTGCTGGGATTACAGGCATGAGCCACAGCACTCAGTTATGTTTATGTTTAAATGTATACAGATAAATAGCTAAAGAAATAAAAATAGGTATATGTGCACACACGGATTAGAATACATACATGAATTTCCTAGCTCTGTGATACTCCTAGCAGTGACACACCAGTAACAATGAACACACCTAATCTTAAGAGCTTGATTTCCAAATGCCATTTTCCAGCAAAAGGAACCAGATCTCCTTGGAGAAATAAATAGCGGATTCTTTGTCTTGGACAAGGAAAATACAAGATGAGCCTGGACCACCTTATAGTTCTAGGAAGTAAGAAAGTGCCCCCCAACTACCAATAAAAGGATGGGGTCATGTACAAGGAACACAGGAACCAACCTGAAAGATCTAACAATAGCCAAACCTGTAACAATTTGTGCCACATAATTAATAATGTAGTATTCGATTATAACACAAAGAATAAAATAAATGTCCCTTCATCCATACTGACATAAAGATCATCTAAATTATACTTGTCCTAAATGACTGAATAAACAAATAGGCAGGGGAGACAGGACGTATCTTCCTTACAGAAGAATCCCAGTTAACAATTGTGAAAGCAATGAAGGAAACAGAAAATCACTATTAGAAAAACAGTAGTTGCTGAAGGCACAATTCACTGATGAATGCTGAAATTACTGGGCAAAACTTTAAGAAGAAACAGATTATCTGTGTGACATCAAAGCAATTCCCCTGTGGTAGTTTTAAGATATGACCACAAAGTCTTTGTCCAGAAGGTGGAGCTTAAATGCCACTCCACTTTAGTATGAGTGGGACTTTGGCTCACTTCTAATGAAAAGTATGGAAAAGGAAAATAATAACTTTGCAACAGAAAACTCAGGAGACAACACCATAACAAAGTGATCAAGATGAACATCACTAGTAATAAATCATGTTGATGTCATCTGTTTCCTGAAATAATTCATTAAAAAGGGACCAAGATTTGGTGATATCCATCCCTCAAATTCATAACCTCAATCTGCTCATGATAAAAAACAATCAGACAAAACAAAATTGAGGAACATTCTACAATATTCATGACTATTCCTCAAAAGCATCAAGGTCATGAAAGACAGAGAAAGACCAACAGCTGTCACAGATTGGAAGAGACTAGGGAAACATGACAACTAAGTGCAATGTGGTATCCTGGATTGGATCCTGGAACAGAAAAGGGTCAGTATGCAGTAAAGGATTAATCTTGCTCAAAGAAGGTTTGGCTTTTTGTTCCTGGCTCCTAGGAGGTAACCTCTAAGCCCTTGGAATGTCCTGCTTGATAAGAATATCCTTGGTTACCTGGGGGTCTTCAGCCATGCAGTATCGCTTAACCTCTGGAGGATCTGGAGAATTAAGGTCAGCAATGCAGGCACTCAGTCATGTCTATGTAACCAACTCCCAATAAAAACTCTAGACATGGCTCAGGTAATCTGCCTGGTTGGCAATATTCCATATGTATTGTCACACATCATTGCTGGTAGAAATAAGTGCTATCTGCATTACTCTACTGGGAGAGTACAACTAGAAACTCTATGCCTGGTCTCTCTTGAGTCTGCCTGATGTGCCTCTTCAAAGCCCTTGTTGATTTCAGTGTGTATCCTTTCATTGTAATGAACTGTAACTGTCAGTATAGTGGCTTTTCAGAGTTCTGTGAGTCCTTCTAGTGAATTATTGAATCTGAAGGTGGTCTTTGGGACCTCCAAACTCACAGTCAGTAATAAAATAACAAGGGCAATCTCAATGAAGTATGTAGTTTAATTAATACTATTATTAATTTTGAGAAAATCTATCAGGATTTTGTATAATGTTAACATTAGGGGAAGATGACTGATAGGTATATGGGAACACTCTGTTATCTTTATAAATCTTCTGTAAGTATAAAATCATTTTAAAATAAGAAGATATGTAGATAGGTAGTGGAAAATACATACTTGCTAAAACTGAGAAAAGAAAATGGAGTGGCTATTGTAATGCAAGAATTTTACCAGAATAGTGTCATTCCATAGTGATAAAAGTGTCTACTTAACAAGAGGACTTTGCCGGGCGTGGTGGCTCACGCCTGTAATCCCAGCACTTTGGGAGGCCAGGGCAGGCGGATTACCTGAGGTCAGGAGTTCAAGACCAGCCTGGCCAAGATGGTAAAACCCTGTCTCTACTAAAAATACAAAAATCGGCCAGGCGTGGTGGTGGGTGCCTGTGATCCCAGCTACTGGGGAGGCTGAGGCAGAGAATTGCTTGAACCCGGGAGGCGCTGGTTGCAGTGAGCCGAGATCGCACCACTGCACTCCAGCCTGGGCAACAGAGCTAGACTCCGTCTCAAAAAAAAAAAAAAAAAAAAAAAGAGGACTTCACAATCCTAAATGCTTGTGTACTCAATAACAGAGCTTCAAAATAGACAAAGTATAAACTAGTATAAAAGAAGAAATAGAAAAAATATAATTTTAGTTAGAGATTTCAATAACTCTACCTCAATAATTGATAGAATAAATACAGTAGTCCCCTCTTATCTGTGATTTTGCTTTCCACAGTTTCAGTTACCCACAGTCAATTGCAGTCCAAAAATATCAAAGGGAAATTTCCAGAAATTAAAAATTTGTAAGTTTTAAGGGAAATTTCCAGAAATTAAAAATTCGTAAGTTTTAAGTTGTGCACAGTTCTGAGTAGCATGATAAAATCTTACACTGACCCACTCTGTCCTGCCTGGGAGTGAATCCTCCATTTTTCCAGCATCTCCATGCTGAATATGCTATCCACTTGCTAGTCACTTAGTAGCCATCTTGGTTATCAGATCAGAAAAACATAGTATATAGGGCCAGTACTATCCATGGTTTCAGGCATCCACTCGGAGTCTTGAAACATATCCCCCGTGGATAAGAGGGGACTACTGTATAGGAAAATCTATAAGTCTACAGAAGGCTTGAACCACACTATCAAAAATCTTGACTTAATTCACATTTATCGATCATGTCATACAATGATAGTAGAATACATATTCTTTATAAGTATGCATGGAACTTTTTAACAATACAGACCATATTCAAGGCCATAGAGGAAATCTCAGTTAATGTGTAAGTATCCAAGTCCTATAAAGTATGTTCTCTGACCACAATGGAATCAAATTATAAATCATAGGGAAAGATAAGTAAAAAAAACTCAAATATTTGCATACTGAATAATACACTTCTAAGTAACCTATGGGACAAAGAAGAAATCCTAAGGTAAGTTAGGAAGTATTTTGAATGAATGAAAATGTAAAAACAATGTAAAAATATCATTACAATATAGTATCAATGTAAAAGTGTAAAAACATCGAAGTACATGAGTTGCTACTAAATGAGTGCTTAGAGGATAATTTATATCACTAAAAGTTTATACTACAAAAGAAGGAAAATCTCAAACCAGTGGCTGCAGCTTCAACCATAGAAACTAGAAAATGAGCACTTTTTTTTTTTTTTCCTGAGACGGAGTCTCACTATGTCACCCAGGCTGGAGTGCAGTGGCATGATCTCGGCTCAGTGCAACCTCCGCCTCCCGGGTTCAAGCAATTCTCTTGCCTCAGCCTCCCGAGTAGCTGGGATTACAGGCATGCGCCACCACGCCTGGCTAATTTTTATATTTTTAGTAGAGACAGGGTCTCACCATGTTGGCCCAGCTGGTCTTGAACTCCTGACCTCAAATGATCCACCCACCTCGGCCTCCCAAAATGTTGGAATTACAGGCGTGAGCCACCACGTCTGGCCAAAAATCAGCATATTTAAGTCAAATAAGCAGAAAAAGGAAATAATAAAGAAAAGAGCATAAATCAATAAAGTCCAAAATAGAAAAACAATAGAGAAAATCAAGGACACTAAAAGCTTCTTGAGAAAATCAATAAAATTGAGAAACTGCTAGCCAGACTGATAAGGAGAGAAGAGAAGACACAAATTACTGATATCAAGAATGAGAGAAGAGACATCACTTCCAATTCTACAGATAAAAAGGGGATGTGACAAACAACTTCATGTTCCTAAATTAGGCAACTTATGTAAAATAGACAAGTTCTTTGAAATATACAAACAAAGCTTAATGAAGAAGAATATGACAACCCGAATAGTTTCCTAACTATTAAGGAAATTGAATTTGTAGTTAAAAGCCTTTTCACAAAAGAATTCTAGGACCAAATGACTTCACTGGAAAATTGTATCAAACATTAAAAGGAGGCATAATACCATTTCCACACTAACTCTTTCAGAGGAGGTACCACTTCCCAATTCATTCTGTGAGCCCAGCATTACCCTGATACCAAAAGTGGACAAAGAAAGTATGAGAAAAGAAAACTATAGACCAGTATCCCACATAGACATATATGCAAAAGTTCTTAAAATTTTTAGCAAAGTGAATCTAGTGAAATATAAAAATGGTAGTACATCATGACCAAGAAGAGTTTAATTCCAGGAATACTAGATTTGTTTAACTATCAATAATCAATGTAATTCAAAAAAGTAACAAACTAAAAAAGAAAAACGATATGATCATCTCGATGGAGAAAAAACATTTGACAAAATCTAACACCTATTCCTGATAAACTATCAACAAACTAGGAATAGAGGCAACTTCATCAACTTGATAAAGATCATGTATGAAAAACATAGAGCTAATATCATACTCAATAGTGAAAGACTAAATGTTTTCTTCTGAAGATCAAGAAAAAGGCAAATATATACACTCTGACCACTTCTATTCAACATTATAGTGTAGGTTTTAGTCAATGCAATAAGACAAAAAAAGAAAGAGCGCCTATAATGGAAAGGAAGAAGTGAAACTATCACACTTCACAGATGACACGATCATCTGTGTAGAAAAGCTTACAGGATCTACAAAATTACTAGAAATAATAAGTGAGTTTAGCAAGGTTATCGTATACAGGATCAACACATAAAAGTGAATTATATTTCTATGTACTAGCAAAGAAATAGTGGAAATTAAAATGAAAATAACTAGTATTCAAAATAGCATAGATATGAATTATTTAGAGATAAATTTGACAAGATATGTCTAAGGCTTGTATACTTGAAAACTACAAAAAACTTTTTTTTTTTTTTTTTTGAGACAGAGTCACGCTCTGTCGCCCAGGCTTGAGTGCAGCTGCGCAATCTCGGCTCACTGCAAGCTCTGCCTCACCAGTTCACGCCATTCTGCCTCAGCCTCCTGAGTAGCTGGGGCTACAGGCGCTCGCCACAACGCCTGGCTATTTTTTTGTATTTTTAGTAGAGATGGGGTTTCACCGTGCTAGCTAGGATGGTCTGAATCTCAATCTCCTGACCTCATGATCCGCCCACCTCAGCCTCCCAAAGTGCTGGGATTGCAGGCATGAGCCACCGCGCCCAGCCACTACAAAGCACTTCTAAGAAAAATTAAAGATCTAAGTAAATGGAACCATATATCCTGTTTATGGATATGAAAACAATGTAATTAAGATGTCAATTCTCTCCATATAGATCTATGAATTCAGTTCAATCTCAAAATCCCAGCAGGCTTTTAATAGTAACTGACAAGTTGATTCTAAAATTTATATGGAAATTCAAAGAAAAACCAGAATAGCCAAAACATCTGTGAAAAAGAGGAATAAAGTTAGAGGATTTACATGATCTGACTTCAAGACTTATAAAGCTACAGCAAAGAGTAATGCTACAGTAATACAGAAGCTACAGTAATGGTGTAAGTACTGGCAGTAGTGGTACTGGCATAATAGAAAACTAAAACAGAAATAGAGCCAACCAATTAATTTTTTTATAAAAATATCAAGGCAATCCAATGCATTATCATTTTCAACAAATGGTTCTGGAACAACTGGACAGCCATATGCAAAACAAAATCAACCTAAATCCTTATCTTTGGAAAGGATTTACATCATATACAAAATTAAATAAAAATGGATTAGGTAACCAAATATAAGAGCCAATATTATAAAACTTCTAGAAGAAACATAAGATAAATCCTTTTAAAACTTTTATCTTAATGACCTCGAGCTTTGCAAAATTTCTTAACCATGACCAAAAAAGCATGAACTATAAAAGGAAACAAAATGAATTGAACTTAACATTAAAACTTTTGGCCTTATGTTATTTAAATGAAAAGCAAACCTAGAAGAAACTGTTTGCAAAATATACATCCAACAAAGGACATATACCTAGGATATATAAAGAACACTTACAATTCAATAATAAGACAAATAACTGAGTTTACAAATGGGCAAAATATTTAAAAAGATACATCAACCAAGATGGTATACAGATGGTAAATAAACACAAGAAAAGATGCTCAACAGCATTACTTATTAGGGAAGTGTAACTTAAAACCACAGTGAAATACCACCACACCCCCATTAAATGACTAAAATTAAAAATAATAATCATACCCAATGAAGCAACTGTAGCACTTACATACTGCTGGTAAAAATGTAACATAGTACAACCACTTTGGAAAGCAGTTTGACAATTTCTTAAATAATTAAGTATATACCTACCATATGACTAAGCCATTCACTCCTAGGCATTTACTCAAGAGAAATGAAAACTATGTCCACACAGACTTGTAAACAAATGTTCACATCAGTTTTATTTGTAATAGCCAAAAGCTAGAAATATAAATTTCCATCAAAACATGAATGGATAAACAAATTCTGATATGTCCATATAATGAAATAACACTTAGCAATAAAAAGGAATGAATATAGACGCATATAACAACATGAATGAATCTCAAACAAATTATGCTGAATGGAAGGAGCCAAACAAGAGTGCTTATAGTATTATTCCATGTGTATAAAATTGTAGGAAATGCAAACTAATCTATAACAATAGAAAATAAATCCGTGATTACCTGTGGATGGGGGAAGGATGTGGGGAAAGAGGGCTGGATGACAAAAAGGCATAAGGAAACTTTTTTGGGGTGATGGATATGTTCGTTATTTGTATTGTAGTGATGGTTGGAAAGGTGCACACATGTCAAAACTCATCAAATTGTACACTTTAAACAAGTTCCACTTATTGTATGTGAATTCTACCTCATTAAAACTGTAAAATATGTTTTGGGGACAATGGGAGAAATTTGGAAATGGACTAGATATATCATAGAGTTAGACTGATAATGATATTCCAGGTATGTGGGAGAATGTCCTTATTTTTAGGAGATGAATGCTCAATTATTTATGGATATGTTATATCTATAACTTACCACTGATATTTCAGGAAAAATTACATATTAACTCTTAAATCTAGATGGATGTTATATAGGTTGTACTGTGTTTTCAATATTTCTACATGATTGAAAATATACATAATTAAGATGTGGGAGAAATAATGTTATATTGTTTTATTGTCTGTCCTCTTCTTTGTGTGTATATATATATATATATATATATATATATAATCTTTATTAACCTGGAATGCAACCAAATCTTCTCTGGGAAAATCTCCAGGGAGGGAGACATTCTCTATCTTTACTATCCTGGAATGTAAATAAATCTGAGCAAATTGCTCGTTAATGTCTAAACATGAAGAACATGAGATTCAAGGAGAATTGTCTCTGAAGAGAAGGCTAGAGTCAGTCACACAAAACTGAAAAGAATAATGATGTGAAATGAATGTTGATTGGCAGAAAATGAATGTAGAAGATGGCAAAGACATCTTACATATGCATAATTGATGTCCCTGAAGAAGAGAAGAAATGGATCAGAAAAAAAATGTTAAGCAAAATAAAACTTCCCTGAAATGAATGATTGGAATGGCTCACTATAACTTAGGTAAAATTAATACACAAAGATTAGGACCAAAGCATATGCTTCCATAGATCCTTAACTTCAAGAATAAAGAAAAGAATCATATGGCAGAAAGGCACATTATGTACAAGAAAAAAGAGAGCAAGTTTGTCTAAGACTTCTCAATAATATCACTCAATTTTAGAACAGCAGCATCTACCAAATTCTCAGGCAAAGAAAGTATAAATATGTCAATCAGGGAAGCATAACAACTATGAGTATTATGGAATAAGGGATGCATGCAAAATTTATAGAAGTAGCTGGGGAAGGTTTAGAAGTGGGAGTTAGAAGACTAGAGAAATCACTAAACCAGCCCTTTTGAGACATTAGCATAGGTGGATAAATCAGAGCTTTCAGGAAAATCTGAAAAGCCAGGCACATCTAGCTGCTGATGTGGGACTGCCAAGAGAAGCTGATGGAGAAGTCCATGAGAAGCCTTTGTGAGCCTGCAGCCAAGCATCTAGTGGTAGACCTGGGGCTACTGTTGGTCAGCAGGGCTGGAAGATGGAAAAAAGGGCTGGATATAGAGTGGAAGATAGGAAAAATTGGAACCTGCTGGGTACCTCTGCATCTGTCCTTCACTGTCTCTAATCTCAAAGACTTTCACAGCAATAGTTGCTCCTTCCCTTTGACTTTCCAAATCTCATGTAATTTCTACTTTAGCCAACTCTCATTTCTCAGTATAACCCAAACGACAGTGTAATCTAGTCCAATAGCTTGATATTTTCTATGAGAAAATTGCTTTATGGTGAAGTAACACTACCTGAATTCAGAAATTCCTCTGAGTTTGCTCAACTGCTTTGTTTACTTCCAAAATAGCATTCATCAAAGCCAACAACCTCTGTGTCACAAAATCAAGAACCAATTTTCCCATCCTCATATGAATTGACGTCCAATTTGGACAAGTCCTCCATTAAAACACTGTTTCTATGAGCCCCTTGCTCACCTGGTATGTTTTTACCTCTCTGACTGCTCCTTCTCATTATCTTCTAGAGATATATCCTTCTCAACCCAAAGCACAAGCTTCGGTCTTACGCCTGCTTTTCCTGTTACTCCCTACATTTTCTTTAGTTGGATGACACTAAGATGCCAGAAACAAGCTCTCAAATCCCACCTCAATGTCCCAAGCACACAGAGTTGTAGGGGGACCTATGCGAGCTCAGGAAGTGTGGTGTATCTAATACCCATTAAGAAATTCTCTCCATGCATAGTTCTAAGAGCTCTACACAATATGCATTAACTTCTTGTTAATGAACTGTGTACCTGCAAAAAAAAGATAAGTGGAAATCCTAATCCCCAGAACATCAGAATATAACTTTATTTGGAAATAGAGTACAGAGGTAATTAAGTTAAAATGGGGCCATTAAAATGAACTCCAATCCAATATAACTAGTGTCCTTATAAAAGGGGAAATTTGGAAACAGAGCCAGACACGCAGAGGGAACATGATGTGAACAAACACAGGGAGAAAACAGCCATCTGATAGGAATAATGCATCTATAAGCCAAATAACACCTGAGGCTCTCAAAAGCTAGGAGAGAGGCATGGAACAGTTCCTTCCCTAGCACCTTCAGAGGGAGCATGGCCCTGCTGACACCGTGATTCAGATCTCCAGTCTCAAGAACTATGAGACAATTTCTGCTGTTTTAGGCTGCCCAAATGTGGTACTTTGTTATAGCAGCCCTAGGAAAGAAATATGCTTCTTAGTCAAATCTATGGTAGGTGCTAGTGTGTACATCTTTTATAGATGAAAATCATCAGGACAGAGAAGTTAACTAACCTTCCCAAGGTCACATAAGCTAGTAAATTGGTAGAGTGAGGATTGAAACCCTGGCAGATGGCTTCCTGAGCCTATCTACCTAACCACTATGCAACCTATCTTTTAATATTTTTAACAGCATTGTTCCCAGTGACTAAAAAGGGTTGCAAATGGGAGTGAATAAATTTTAACAATGCAAATAGTTTAATACATTATTGTATATCCACCCCATAAACTATCATGCAACCGTTCAAAAGAAGTATTGTTGAATAATAATAAAGCAAGCTGCAGAGATGGTTGTATGTTATGATCCCATTTTTGAAAATCAAATCCTTATGTAACTTCTGCTTACAGGCATGGGAACATATGTATGTCTATATATGATTATGAGCACAGAGCAGAGATTAAAACATGAAAGTGAAGTGTTCACAGTAGTTTATTAGTATTGGTTATCTGTTACGGAAGAATAGTGGAGGAAGGAATGCAATAAACAATGAATGTATCAGTTAGCTTTTTGCTGGGTTGTTATCATGCCACCCAAAACTTAGTGACTTAAAACAATGAACGTTTTAATCCATTATTCTGGTAGTTGTTTGGGATGGCTGGGACGGATGGCAGAACCTTCCTAATCTGGGCCAGTGTATTATTAACCTATTACTGTGTAACAAATTACTTAAAATTTAGCAGCTTAAAACATTTATTATCTTGCAGTTTCTGTGGGTCAGGAATTCAAGTGTGGCTCAAAAGATGCCTCTGACTGAAGGTCTCTCATGAATCAAGCTATCTGGCTTACAGTCAAGCTATCTGGCTGTGGTCCTCATCTAAAGGCTCAACTAGGGGAGGATATGCTTCAAAGTTCACACATGTGGGCCTTTCCACAGGGCTATCTCATGATGTAGCAGCAGGTGTCCCCTATGATGAGCCATCTGAGAGAGTAACCAAGCACCCAAAATGGAAGCCACAGTCTTTTTGTAACTAATCTTGGGTATGACATCCCATTACCTCTGCCTCATTCTATTCACTAGAAGCAAGACACTAATTCCAGTCCAAACTCAAGAGGAGGGGATTATATAAGAGTGCGAATACCAGGAGGTGGGGATCATTCAGGGTCATCTCAGAGACTGCCAGCCAAAGTTGCCTTGACCAAGACTGGATGCCTAGGGTAGCTTCATTCACATGTCTGGCAGTTGAAAATCTGGTTGGTGTAGGGTATCTCAACTGGGATGGCTGGTCTTTGCTCCATTACTGCTCCATGTGATCTCTCTCATTTTCCAACAGTACAGTTCAGGCTTTTCCACACATGGGTTCAGGATTCCAAAGAGCTGCAAAAGAGGACAAGCCTCATTGTGCAGGCACTTCTCAAGTCTCTGCTTGTATCATATTTGTTAATGTCCTATTGGCCAACAAAACAGCCAAGCCCAGTTGCAGGGGTTGAAGAAATAGATTCTACCTCTTGATGGGCGAAGTGGCAAAGTCACACTGAAAAGGGGCATATATTCGGATAGTAGGAGACAATGGAGACTGTCCAGACTTCCAGTTTCTGCCTAGCACGTAGACATCTGGAAAGAACACTGCTCCCATCTTTATAACAAGAATAAAGCTGAGTAATCTGCAAAAACATAAGTTTTCTTGAACCCATCAGAGAGCTAAGATTACAGAGCAACCAACTAGCCTGAAATATAATAAAAGACAAGTGCCTCTCCTGGGCCATCTGTGGTACAGCAGGAAGGAAGATGAGGCCACTATATAAGCAGTAAGAATTCAACAAGAATTTTTAATGAATTGCTAAAGGCTGAGTGCAGGAGACTCATGAGAGCTGTAGACCTAAGGGTAGTTGGTCTCTACTTGCAGGCACTTCTCCATAGACATCCACTGAGTGCTCGCAAGAAACACGGGGGCAAGGAAGAAGACTGGAGAAAGTCTACCTCTGTGGGGTAGGCCTGCAAGGGGGCTGCTGCTAATATAGAAATGGCACAAAGCTCCAATGGAACCCTACTCCCCCACAGAACAAAATCCTTAAGCCACTAAAAGAAGTGCAGCAAACCCTGTTGCCCTCAGGACACAGGTGAAGATTCACTGTGACTAGAGTGAGGGAAATGGAAAAAAAAATTCCACCCATGATAAAAAGGCAGGAAATCATCCTGGGCCCAGATCATTAAAGGCCTTCTACCAGTGGAAGAGGGCAGGATCACTAAAAAATCCCACCCTCAATACCCAGGGATTCGGGGCCTGACAAAAACCAAGGCTGGCCCAGGAAAACCCCTGTCCCCAACTCACCAGGTCAGCAAGAACCAAGTAATAACAGTTGTCTACTACTAATGTAGAGGCAATAACATGGAGCGAGACCCTCCCTGAGATGCAGGCACACAGGAAAGGCCTACAGGCCTAAAGGCAAGTGTGGTCTGGGAAAAATAAAAATTCTCTGGGCAAACCAGTGCCTACCTCAAGCGTAAGATAACATTAGAGGAATTTTAAGTCTATGGTACAGCAAAGGTAACACTGGCAACAAAGAAACACAAATTCAGCCCAACTCCTGATTAGATGGATTCAATCTCCCCATGCTAATGGCCTATCAAAAGGGCAACCATGGCTATTTCCAGGAATAACTACTGTTTACCTCAGTTTCTACTATCCTACATACAACATCTGACATTCAGCCAAAAATTATTAGATGCAAAAGAGCAAGAGAAGACAACTCACCATCAAGAGACAAAGCAATCAATAGACCTAGACTCAGTTGACCTAGTAGTTGGAACTATCAGACAGGGAGTTTAAAATAACTATGATGAATATGTTAGAGGATATTATGGGCTGAGTGTTTGCATCCTCCCCAAAATTCATATGTTAAAATCCTAATCCTCAATGTGATGGTATTAGGAGGTGAAGCCTTTGGGAGGGAGGTAGGTAATGTGGGTGGAGACCTCATAAATGGGATTGGTGCCTTTATAAAAGGGATCCCAAAGAGTTCCCTAGCTGTAGACATGGGAAAATACAAGAAGTCAGCAGTTTGCAACCTTGAAGAGGGCCGTCACCAAGACTTAACCATGCTAGATTCTGATCTCAGACTTCCAGGCTCCAGAACTGTGAGGAATAAATTTCTGTTGTTTATAAGCCACCAAGTCTATGGTGCTTTATTATAGCAGCTCAAACTGACTAAGACAAAGGATATAGGGGAAAACATGAACATGCATGAAAAGATGGGGAATTTTGGCAGATATATGAAAACTGTAAGAATCAAATGGAAATATTAGAAATAAAAATAAAACATAACTGAGTTGAAGAATGCCTTCAATGGGCTCATCAGTAGACTTGACAGAGCCAGGGTAAGGGAAAAAACATCAGTGGATTTGAAGATGGATCAACAGAAATTATCCTAACTGAAACACAAAGAGAAATAAAGACTGAAGAAGGACACATATATAGGGATGAAGATATCTGTAGCATTTTTCTACCTAACACAGTGTGTCTTCTGGTCACAAATTATTCACATTACCACCCCATGCAAAAATGTTCACCCCTATTCCAGGACCTCCAAATTTCTCATCCAAAATTGTGGCATCAAGTTCCAATCCAGGATCTCAAGTATTCTGTATCAGGTTCAGTTGTGGCTGAGGTTCCTTGGGTACAGTTTTTCAGTTTCTTGATCCAGATACCTGTGAGCTAAATGACAAGGTACATGTCCCCCAACACACACCCAATATATACAATGGTGGGATAGGTACAGGATAACTATAATAGACACTCCCATTCAAAAAGAGGAGGACCAAGAGGCACATTATCAGTCACTGTTCCATAACAATTCTGAAATCCCACAGAGCAAATGTTGTCAGTTCCCTTGGCTCCAGGGGCAGATAATATTTCTTGATTAGGGCACAGTTCTCCCTGGGAATGGCTCCCCAGTCCATTTTAATATATTGTTCTTGGGTGTTCCCTCTGAGATGTCCTTCATTTTCCATAAGAAATGGACTATGTTTGCATCTGAGTAACTTTCTCAGCTTGCATCCTATTCATAGAAGTTAGGGAGGCGAATCCAGAGGCCACTTTTCATTTTGAACTGTTGCAGTCCCTGGAAGTCCAACCTGGAGGTGGTTTTACTAGTAAAACTCTATTAAAACTTTGTGAGTTTCCTATGAATCTGGTTTGGATCTACTCCTTTCCCCAAATGCCACATCAGCAATTCATTTTAAGATAGGTCTCTCTCCACTTTGAGCAGTATGTCAGGCTTCTATGGGACAATGTCATGATTTTTAGAAGCCCTTAAATTTAGCTGAGATGGTCTCCTAAGCACCAACTGAACTATTTCACACATTGTAATAAAGAGTCTTAGAGATACAACCATGATTTGATCTTTACCCTGAGGCCATTATCTACCTTGAGAATATTTAGATAGCTGGAGAAACTAGCGATGTGAAACCGTTATTTTTCAACCCAGCAATCCTTGGATTTTCCGTCTTTCTTCTGAATTCTGCTTGCCAAAGAAACAGTTATTTCTTTAGTTCATTTCTCTCTTTCTGTATCTTATCATATGCAGCTAAAAGAAGCAAGCTGATACTTCCCAAATTCTGCTGCAAATCTCCTTAGCCAGATCCGTAAGTTCGTTTGGTCCATTCTCTATCTTCCCACAGAGTATGGTGATAACTGTTTTCTATATTTTTCCTACTAAATAACATGGGTTGTCACCTATCCAACTTTGTTATTTGAGGAAAACAGTTTTCCTCACTGTTTTCCAGTTTCTACCTGCGACTCAGACCCAAAGTCAATGCCACATGTCACGTTTTGGTCCACTATGCCCCCTCCCCCAAACATATACTTTCAAATATTACTTAGCATTTTCTGTACAACAAACTACCCCCAAAACTTATGTTGCTTAAAACTATACTCATTTTATTTATCTCACAATTCTGTAAATTGGCTGGAATAACTGGTATGGCTCTTCTGGGCTAGGCTGGCTCAGCTGGGGCTAGAGGTCTTGGAAAACCTCACTCCCAATTCTGACAACTGGTAGGCTACTTGGTCTAAGGGGCCTCAGCAAGGCTGGCTCACCACTGCTCCATGTGGTGGTTCCTCACCCCCCAGTAGGGCAATTTGAGATTTTTCAGGTTTGGAAAGAGCAGCAAGAGAGGGTAAGCTTCAAGGCAGGCTTTGCACACTTCTCAAGCTTCTTATTGATTCTCTTTGCTAATTTCCATTGGCCAAAGAAAGTCACATGGCTAAGTTCAAAGTCAAGTAGTAGACAAAGAGACGCTACTTGGGATGGGAGGAATCTGTGGCTACTTTGCATTGTACCACAATGAAAACAAACAAGAATACTATGTCATGGAAACCAGTACGAATGATAGGATTATATTTGTGTGTTCCTATAAAATTATATCTGCAGATGTGTGTATATATAAAACCAAAGTGACTTTTAAATTGTGGATTCACTTGATAGAAATATTCAGTAAGAAACAT
Source organism: Rhinopithecus bieti (assembly GCF_001698545.2). NCBI lineage: Eukaryota > Metazoa > Chordata > Mammalia > Primates > Cercopithecidae > Rhinopithecus > Rhinopithecus bieti. Next base: position 125,008 of record NW_016816075.1, read on the forward strand.
ATTTGATAGACATATTCAATAAGAAACATTTGATGGACATAAATATGTCCATCATAATTTTTGATGGACATAAATATGTCCATCATAATTTATGATGGACATAAATTTGAAAAAAAAGTTAATATTCCTCCTGTTATGCACTGTGTTCTGCCACAAACACCCTATAGAACTGACAGTAGGTCTAATCAGTTATATTATTTGCTGCACTACCTTTCATTTTGTTATCACTTTAAATTGCTTAATATAACACAGTAAATATGACCATCATTTACATAATTTTGCATTATCCTTCCTATAAATAATTTGGTAACAATTTGACTTATAATACTTTCTATAGGAAGGCTTTTCCTAACACACCAAACTGACAACGTTTTTCTCAGTATGACTTCTACTATATTTCATGAGGCTGTGCAAATTCTCTCTCCGTCAATGCATTTTTAAGAGAGTTTCTTCTGAATAATTTTTTCCATCTCGAGTTAGATAGCCTGATACTTTTCCTTATACAACATATTCATATAGGATCTCTCTTGGATGAATTTTGTAATATATAGTTAGACCTGACCTTTGTCAGCCTTATAAGGCTCTCATTTTCAAGAAACAGGATTACTTTCATGTATGAATATTGCGATGCATACTGAGAACTGATTTCTGGGTGAAGCCCTTTCCACAGTCACTGCATTTATACGGTTTATCTCCAGTATGAATTGTCTGATGTTTATTGAAATTTGACCTATCAGTGAAGGCTTTCCCACATTCTGCACATATATATGGTTTCTCCCCTGTGTGAATTCGTTGATGTACTTTGAGATGTGGTTTCTTGGAGAAGGATTTCTCACAGTCAGGACATTTATAAGGCTTCTCTGTAGTATGAATTCTCTGATGTGTAATCAGCTCTGACTTCTGGATGAAGGCCCTCCCACAATCAGCACAAACATAGGGTTTCTCTCCAGTGTGAATGGTCTGGTGTTTATTGAAATTTGACCTGTCGGTGAAGGCCTTCCCACATTCAGCACATATATAAGACTTTTCTCCAGTATGAGACTTCTGGTGAGTATTGAGATTTGACCTGTTGGTGAAAGCCTTCCCACATTCAGTGCATATATAGGGTTTCTCTCCTGTGTGAATTCGCTTATGCATCTGGAGTTGTGACTTAGAAGGGAAAGATTTCCCACAGTCACTGCATTCATAAGGCTTCTCTCCAGTATGAATTCTTTGATGTGCAATCAAGTGTGCCTTCTGGATGAAGGCCTGCCCACATTGAGTACAGATATAGGACCTCTCTCCTGTATGAATTCTCTGATGCATCCTGAGGGTTGATTTTTGGGTAAAGGCTTTCCCACACTCACTGCATTTGTGATGTCTCTCTCCAGTGTGAATTTTCTGATGTATATTGAGGGCTGAGTTCAGGGAGAAGCCTTTACCACATTCACTGCATTCAAAGAGTTTTTCTCCAGTATGAGTTGTCTGATGCCTGAGTAGAGATGACACCTGGAAAAATGATTTCCCACATTCATTGCATTTATAGGGTTTCTCTCTAGTATGAGTTTTCTCATGCATAATTAATTCTGAATTCTGGATGAAGGCCTTCCCACATTTAGTACATATGTAGAGTTTTTCATCTCTATGAACTCTCAGATATATACTGAGTAGTGGCTTCTGTGTAAAACATTTACACATTTGCTAAGCTCATGAGGTTTTTCCACAGTATGAATTTTCTGAGGAGCAAAGAAGTGTGACCTCTGGGTGAAGATCTTCCCAAATTCAGTACATGTGTTCGCTTTCTCTCCAATGGGAAATTTCACATTTTGACTGAGTGAGCGTTTGAGGCTGAGGACTTTTCCACATTGATTACGTTCACAGAACTTCACTCCTGTATGTGTATTTTCGTGGTGATTATAAGAAGAGCTCTGGGTGAAAACCTGACCATGCCCAATAGTTTTATCCAGGTTCTTTGCTGCATTGCTTTTATTATGAATATGTAAGTCTAAATTATGCTTAAAACTCTTCCCAAATGAATCACGTTTATGGGGTCTTTTCTGTGAAAGAATGCGGTTTGGGCTTGGATGAACAAATTTTCCAATGTCTTTATATTCATAATCCCACTCTGTATTCAATATTTTCTTATTGAGGAAAGAGGTGCGACTCAGAAGTTTGTTTTGTTTTTCCTGACATCTCTTTATCTCTTCAGCATCTTGCCACAATTCTTCTAAAATAGAGTATAATGAATCATCTCTTGTATCTTCACCCTCCATTTCACTATGAAGTGTAGATTTTCCAGAAATTCTCTTCTGAGAAGGCTTAATTCCAAATTTCCCATCTAAAAGAGAAAGAAAAGTAAAATTGACACAAACAATAGACCGCAAGAGATTAAAAGGTACACATAAGCTAATACAAGCCGAACACATGGAAATCAGTAAATCTCATGATGACAATGATGACAGGAAATACATATATAGCACTTTTATGTGCCAAACTCTTACATGACACTTACAATATTCCAGGCACCGTTCTAAGAAATATATGCAGTCACGCATTGTGTGACAACAGGGATACTGTCTGAGAAAGCTGTCATTAGGCGATTTCGTTGTTGTGCAAACATCATAGAGTATGTAGTACTTATAAAAACCCAGATGGTATAACCTACTACACATCTAAGCTATATGGTATAGAATATTGCTCCTAGGCTACAAACCCATATAGCATGTGACTGTACTGACTACTGTAGGCAACTATAATACAATAGTATTTGTATGTTTAAACATATCTAAACATAGAAAAGGTAATGCATTGCACTACAATGCAGCAATGGCCGTGATGTAACTAGGTGATAGGCGTTTTTCAATTTCATTACAATCTTAAGGCACTCAATATCATTATGTGGTCCATGACTGTACATATGAACTCATTTAATCCTTTCAGAGGTCCTATGAGGTATCTACTACTACTATCCACCTTCTGTAGATAAGAAAAGTGAAGCTCATGACAGTTACATAATTTGCCATAAAACATGGTTATTAAGTGTTGGAGGCTGGCGTTCAACATAAGCAGTCTAGTTCTATTTTGGTAGGAAGCTTGGCTATTAGGTAGGGTGGACAGAAGATTGATAATACAAGAGTTTTCAGGGGAAAGATCTAGGAGGGCCTACGCTTGGAGTTTAAGTACTCATTAGCTTTCAATTCTAAATCCTCACTAATTTTGCTTATCAGCAAAAATACAAAATTCATGTGATAAAAATAATTTATTCATGTCTATAAAAATATTGTAGTCATAGCCATCCTAACCTATACAAACAATAAGCAGATGTCTATACTCCAACTCTCCATCCAGGTATAATTGTTTTCTTGGACCTACATTATATATATATATAACAAAAAATAGCAGAGAAGACAAGTCATCTGTGGTAGAGACTGAAAGCTATCCACTAGAATCTGTTTCCCCATTCTTTTGCATTTAACAGAGTAGCATCCAGGCATATGGATGCCCAGTCATAGAGCATTTCTCAGTCTCCTTTGAAATTAGTGTGGCCATGTGACAACGTTCTCATCAAGAGAATGTGAGAGAAAATGACAGTGCCACTTTCAGATGGGAGCATTGAGACCACAGGCATGTTTTCTCCACATCCACTTCTACCTTCTTGCTTACTAAAACCTGGACTTGGCAGAAACACAGAGTCAAGCACGCAGATCCCACAAAAATCCTAAGAGATGGTGGAGTAATGTGTGTTGGAAGGAGGTTGGATTCCTGAACAATCATGAGCAATGAGGTGTCCCATAAGAGGGAAATGCAATTCTTTACTATTTTAGTCACCATATTTGACAATCGATTGCTACAAATTAGCGTTAGCATAATTCAGACATTATTCTTGCCCAGGGTAGGAATTACAGATGTTTCCATTCCTAGTACAGTACATGAGACATATTAGATTATTGATAAATAATTTTAACATGAATAAATTATACCACTGGCTTTTTCAATAAGAGATTTTTAGATACTGAGAATGCTCTGATTCATCAAACCCACTTGTCCCCTTTTAGTCGGTTTGATACTGTACTTCAGACACACGTCCCATCCAAAATCTCATCCACCTATTCTTAGGTTGCATTTGTATTCTCACACATCTGGATTTAATTTATTCTGGAAATACTAAGCACTGGATTCCTAGGCATGGTTTTAGAAGCAGTTCTACTTTTTACTTTATTTAAATTATAAATCCCTTGCTGTACCGGACAATTATTTATTACATCACTAGTACCAATGTTCATCGTAAAAAATTTGTTCCTGCAATAAATAGCTTCTCTATACCTCTCCTGAGCCCCCGATTCTATGAACAGTACATAAATGAAGAGTCATCAGTCTAGAAAAAA
>NW_016816075.1:129928-138476 GCF_001698545.2 Rhinopithecus bieti
CAATCTTCGTTGAATTCCTCTCAGTAGAATTTTTTTTTTAAATTCCTCTAAAACACAGCAAAATTCTATTCTTATCACCCACAAATTCAATTAGTTTATATTGGTAAGTATTTTCTTCATGCTTAGCATTTGAATAATGAAAATAAGATACGAGCTCTTATTTTCAGACTTTCAAAAATTACTGGGGGCAAAAGCATCTGGGACATGGGGAAACAGAAATGGGGAATAATAATAAATAATGGAGTAATAAATCTGGAATAGGTAAGGGCCATTTCATGGAATAGATGAAAGCCTGAACACAAAAGAAAAATGTCTATTACCTGGACAGGCAGAGCACAAAATAATAAAAGCCCAGATACACAGATACACTTCATATATGCCAGGCATTAAAACAAGGTGAACGATTTGAAGTAAGCATAAATTAAGGAAACTGTACAGATAAAATTTTAAATTGGGAATAATGGTAATCTTATAGATGGCACTGAGAGAAAAGTTATTGGTCATGTGTTATATAATATGGAATAACTGTAAGATTACTTCATAAAGGTAATGACAAAGATAAATGCAATGTCTTAGGTAATGAAATCTATCAGTAGCATTTCAAAGATAAACTGGAAACAAGAATGGAATCTGCAGCTTCCATTAGGAACAGAATAATCCAAGCATAAGAAAATACAAACCTGTTTTGGAGTGATGTTACTGGAACTAAGATGAGAGGCTAATTAGTATTCTTTAAAAAAGTAAAAATAGGAATTGCAGAGTAATTAGTAAGAGAAGACAGCTAAGATGGAAGAAACAAGAAACAGCAGAATCTGACAAAATTTGGAATGTGAGGATTCCTGATTTGGGTAATGATGACGCCAATTCCTCCCATATTGAGGATGAATAAAGTAGACTATTCAATGGGAATTGTGTGGTATGCAGGTAAGTAAGTACTAGAGCACAATTATAATACAGCACCTAGTGGTGTCAACATGGAAGTCATCAGAATACAAATAAAATCCTTAAGTGTTCCAAATGGAAGACCCCTTTGAGTTAATTACTATTGGAACAGATATCCTGAAGACAGTAAATGGTACTCCTAGCTAGTGCATCTTAGTGGAGAAAAAAAGCCTCTATGAAAAGTAAATGAGACAATTAGGTACAAATAAAGAAGGAAGAGAAAAAACTGTATGGTTAGAAAAGATAAAATAGGATCAAGCAATTAACAGAGGGGAAACCTAAATGGATAGCAGATAATAAAAGGGGGGAAAATAACACAATACCACTTTACATCCATTATATTGGCCACAAGATAAGAAATCTGAACGATGCTGAGTGTTGGCATAAATGTGGTAAAATAGGCACACTTGTGGATTGCACATATACTCCAATGATCAAGCAATACCAATTCTATATAAACATTCCTGAGGAATAATCTCATAGGCTAATTATTTTTTACTGAGTTATAATTTATACATAGTAAAGTACAGATATTAACTGTAAAGCTCAATGAATGTATGCAAAGCTATATAGTATAGATCTTAGCTGTAAAGCTGAACTCCAGTACTCATATGTATACATCCATGTAACCAAAACTCAGATGAAAGTAGAAAACATTTTAATTAACCCAGAAAATTCCCTGGTGGCCCTTTCCCATCAATAATTGACTCTCTGAGGTAACCACCATTTTGACCATAGATTGCCAATCACTTATCATCAATATTATCACAATCACAGATTAGTTTTGCTTGGCCTTGCTTGAACTTTATAAAAATTGAATCATAAAGCATATACCCATTTTCATGTCTGGCTTCTTTTGTTCAACAAATTTTTTGAGGTTCGCCCAAGTTCTGGTAACAGTAGTTCATTCTTTTCATTGTTGTGTAGTATCACATTGTAAGAATGTAGCATAATGCTCATCTATTCTCCTACTGATGGACACTTGAGTGGTTTCAAATTTTCAGCAATTATGCTAAAGCTGGTATAAGCATTCTTGTACATTTCTTTTAGTGAATATATGTGCTCGTTTCTCTTAAATATATGCCCAGGAGCAGCACTACTGGGCCACAGAATTGTTATACATTTAGTGTTAGTAGGTAATGTCTATCTTCCAAAGTGGTTGAAATAATTTACACTCCTACCATCGATGAATGTGAATTCCAGTTGCTCTAAAAACTCATCAACATTTCATAATTGTCAGTCTTAAATTTTAGCCCTTTTTTGTATGTATGCATGTGTGTAGGGCTGCCACATTGTGGTTTTAATTTACATTTCTCTGATGAGTAATGATCTTTAGTACCTTTTCATATATATAATGCCAATTTGAATACTTCTTTTTCCAAATGCCTGTGTCTTTTACCAATTTTTTTCTCTGCTGATTTGTGAGAGTTCTTTATATATTCTGAATACAAAGTCATTTGTCAAATATATGTATTGCAAATATCTTCTCCCAGCTTATGGCTTCCCTATTAACTTTCTTAATGATATCTTTCAAAGAGTAATTCTTTATTCTAATATAGTTCAATTTACTATCAAATAAGATATGAAGTGTTCTCTCTTTTTTTCCTTCAAAAGAACATGAATAATATTGGTGTTATTTCTTCTCTAAATGACCAGAGTTCACCAATGAAGCCATGTGGGTTGAGAGCTTTGTTTGTGGATAGGTTTTAAATTAAAAGTTCAATTTCTTTAATAAATAAAAATACTACTATGATTTTGAGCTTTTTTCTTGTGACATTTCTTGTAATTTCTGTTTTCTAAGACTGTTCATTTCATTTTGGTTATCAAATTTTGGGGATAAAGTTGGTCATAATATCTTCTTAGTATCCTTTTAAGGCCTGTAAGATTTGTAATGATGTTTCTTTTCTCATTCATGGCATTGATAATCTGTGTTTTCTCTTTCTCCTCCTTGATTGATCTTGCTAAATTTATCAATTGTATTAATCTTTCAAAGAAGCAAATTTTGGCTTTGGTAGTTTTCACTTTTGCATGTCCTGAGGTGCAAACTTAGATGGTCAATTTTTAATCTTTTAAATTTTCTGGTAGATATATATATAATAAGAAACTTTCATCATAGTGCTTCAGTTTCATCTCACAAGTTCTTTTTGTTTGTTTGTTTGTTTGTTTGTTTTTAGATAGAGTCTCACTCTGTTGCCTAGCCTGGAGTGCAGTGGTGCCATCTTGGCTCACTGCATCCTCTGCCTCCTGGGTTCAAGTGATTCTCCTGCCTCAGCCTCCCGAGTGGTTGGGATTACAGGCACCTGCCACCACGCCCAGCTAATTTTTGTATTTTTAGTAGAGATGGGGTTTGCCATGTTGGCCAGGCTGGTCTCAAACTCCTGACCTTAGGTGATCCACCTGCCTCGGCCTCCCAAAGTGCTGATTACAGGTGTGAGCCACTGCGCCCAGCCCCACAAATTCTGATGTGTCATATTTTCACTATCATTTCACTCAATATATTTTCATTGTGATATCTTTTTTGACTTATGGGATATTTGGATGTGTGTTGCTTACTTTTCAAACATTTAGATATTTTTTAGTTGGTTTGCTGTTTAGAGTTTTAATTTAACAGTGGTTAGAGAACATACAGTCTATGATTTCAATCCTTTGAAATTTGATGCAAACAGCTTTATATCCCAAAATAGTCTATTCTGGTGAATGCGCCATGTATACTTGAAAAGAATGTGTACTCTGTAGTTGTTGGATGTAGTAATCTATGTATGTCGATTACATCATATTGGTTTATCATGTTCTAGTCTTCTACCTCTGTAGAGATTTTGTGTGCTTGTTTCAACAGTTAGAAAAATAGGTATGTTAAAATCTCCAACTATGATTGTGCATTTTGTCTACTTCTCCTTTTAATACTGTCAATGTTTACTATATATTTTGAGGCTATGATATTAAGTACATAGAAAATTAGGTTTATATATGTATATATATTCCTGTTGAATTGAACTTTTATCAACTTCAGAGAGAGAGGGCACACTGGCGAAGATACAAGACATTAAAGTGACAATACAACAAAAAAAACTTATGCCAAAAAAATTGACATCTTAGATGGAATACACAAACTCCTTGAAAGAACAAATTATTAAAACAAGAAGAAATAAAAAATCTGAATATTCCTATATTAAAGAAACTGAATTTGAAATTAAAGACAGTCCCACAAAGAAAACTTCAGATGACCCAGATGAGTTCACTGGTGAATTTTATCACATATTTAAGAAAAAGAAATTTAAAGTAACCTTACACCAAATCACAAGAGGCGTGAACACTGAAAAATTCTAGCAAATATAGCAAACTCTTTCAGAAAACAGAACAGGTATGAAATTTCCAAACTCATTTTATGAAGCTAGAATTAACATGATACCGAAATCAAAGATATAATATTATAAGGGAACCACCCACACACACACACACAAAACTAAAGACCAATATTTCTCAAAGACATGGAGATTAAGATCCTTACCAAATATTAGCAAATCAAATCGAGAAATACATAAAAAGATAATACACCATGATGAAGTAAGGCTTATCTCAGGAATGTAAGTTTAATTTGACATCTAAAATCAATAAAATTCACCATATTAGCAGAACAAAATGCACTTTTCAAAAAATACATAAAAAGCATTTGGCATTTAGAAAATTCAACATCAATTCATGTTTAAGACTCTCATCAAACTAGGAATAGAAAGAAATTGTCACAAATTAATAAAGGGCATCTAAGAAAACCACAGCTAATACACCTAATGGTGAAAGACTGAAAGTTTTGCCTTCAGATTGGGAACAAGATAAAATAAAATAAAGAGCATATAGACCAAAAGAAAATGAATGACAGGCATGATAATGTTTGCAGAAAGTTTTATGGTATTTATTCACAAAAGACCCACTAGAATTAATAAGCAAAATTTAGCAAAGTCTCGGAATACAAGGTCAATGTACAAGAATCGATGGTAAGAGTTCTACTTCCAGTATGGAGAAGTAGGCTTCTGAAAAAGACCCTTCTACAGATAGTAAATGTAACCTCTTGAAAAATAAACAAAAATAAAAAACCAAACAAAAGCAGGCAGATTTTGGAGGGGAGTCAAAAGTTAGAGGAAGTGACTAGCATGTAGTGAGTTCCCCCTTTCTCAGGTTTCTGTTGAGAGTAGCTGCACTCCTAGCAGCAATGTGGAGCAGCTAAAATTCTCATGAAAGCTTGTCATCCTTTTGCAAGAGGAATCAGGAAAAGTTGGTCTGGGCACCCAGGGCCACTAGAGATTAAGGGGGCAACTCCAAAAGAAAGAATCAAAAAAAGCAAATTCCTAATTCTGCGTATAAAATCTGCCTAAGTCTCTGGCTGACCCCTCAACCTTGCATGGGTAGAGCAAACTGAAAGCAGGACTGAACTGCGACCTGAGTTGCCACTCACCTTTCGTGAGACAGCATTTCCAGTGTCAGTTTAACCTAGTTAATTGCCTGCTGTGATAAGAACACTGGCATTCTTCAGAACAATATAACAGAATACCATGTTACCATAACATTGATAATGTTCAGGACACAATCCAAAATTACTCAAAATATGATGGAGCCGAAAAATGTTCTTTTGATCACTCTCCAGCATCTTTAGTAGTTAGTTTTAAAAATATGTTTTCCAGCGTTAACAATTTTGTCTGTCTGGCAGATTACTTCAATATAAACAATTCTTTAATAGTAGAACTTGAGTTAATTTTTGTATAGGATGCGAAGTATGGGTCAAAGTATGAATTTTTCTCCCTAATACTGACATCCATTTGTTCCAGCACAATTTGAAAAGACTTTCATTTCTCCCTTCAAATTACATTGGCACCTTGGTCAAAAGTCAGTTGTCTGTATATTAATGGGTCTATTTTTAGTCTCTCCCTTCTGTTCCATTTATATATTAGTCTGTCTTTACACCAATACCATACTGTCCAGATTGCTATAGCTTTAAAGTAAATCTTAACATTCGGTAGTATCAATCCTCCATACTTTTTCTTCTTCCTCAAGACTGTGTTGATCATTCTAGGTCTTTTGCATATCCATATAAATTTTAAAATCTCTTTGTCAGTTTTAACCCCCCCAAATTACAATAATTGAATGAACAAGTAGAAGACAAATTAGTAAGGCATTAGAAGATTTCAACAACATGGAACCAACCTGAGTTGTAGATTATAGAACAACGTACCCATCAACAGCTGAACACACATTCTTTGCAGGGACACACAAAACATTCCCCTAGGTAGACCACATGCTGAAATCATAAAGGGTATGCTCTCAGACCACAACAGGATTAAATTGGACAACACAGAGGAAATAGACAAAATTCCTTGAAAAGTACAACTTACTATGTCTGGCAAAAGATGAAACAAAAAATCTGAATAGCCCCATGTCTATTTAAAAAATTGGGTTTGTCATTAAATCCTTCCTGTCAAGAAAACTCTAGGTCCAAATGGCTTTCTTGGTTAATTCCATGAAACATTAAAAGAAATAATAATCTCACACAAAGTATTTCAGAAAATAGAGAAGGGAACACTTCACAACTCATTTTAGTAGCCAGTATAACCATAATATCAAAACATGACAAGACATTGAAAAAAAAGAAAACCATGAACCAAATCACTCATGAAAAGGCAAACTTTTAAGTCAAATAACAGTAAGTAGAGTCCAACAATATATAATAAAGCTAATACATCATAATCAACTAGTATTTATCTCAGAAATGCAAGGTTAATTCAACATTTAAAAATCAATGAATTCACCACAATTACAGAACAAAAAATGCTCATGTATTTAATATCACTCCAATAGATGCAGAAAAAGCATTTGACAAAATTCAACAATCAATCATGATTTAAAAAAAAAAAAAACTATGAAACAAGCTAGGATTAGAAAGGAACTTACATAACCTGCTAAAGGGCAGGTACAGAAAATCTACAGCTAATATCATAATTAATGGTGAAACACTGAAGTTTTTACCCACAATATCAGAACCAAGACAAACATACCCACACTCACCCCTTCCATTCAACATTGAACTGAAAGTCTTAGATAGTAAAAGAAGGAAAATAAATTAAAACATGAGCTTGGAAAGGAAGATGTAAAAGTGTCTCTATTTTAGGTGATAATCATTACTTATATGAAAACCCTGAGGAACTTAAAAGAAAACTAATAGGTAGATTTAGCAGTGCCTCAGGATACAAAGTTAATGCACGAAAATCAATCACTAGCAACTTATACTAGCAATAAACAATCTAAAAATAAAATTTTAAAAACTTTATATTAGCAATGAAAATCAAAAAATAAAACTCAAACAATGTCATGTAAAACAGAATAAAAAACATCAAGTACTTAGGGATAAACTTAATGAAGGATTCCTATGACCTCTATGCTGAAAACTATATAATTCTGCTAAATGAAATTAAAGATCTAAGTAACTGCAGAAATATGCCATGTTCATGGGTTAGAAGGCTCACTATTGTTAAGATGTCAGTTCTCCTAAAATTGATCTACAGAGTCAACTGAACTCCAAACAAAATCCCAGTAGGCTTTTTTGTAAAAATTACAAACTGATTATAAAATGTATATGAAAATGCAAATGACCTAGAAGAACAAAGTAATTTTAAAAGCAAAGTTGAAGAACTTATACTACCTGATTGAAGATTTACTGTAAAAACTACAGTAATAAAGATAGTATGGGTTTGCTAAAAGGATAATGTATTAACTATATTTTCTTATTTTCTGTACCCTTGATGTTCTGGCATCTAGGGCTTAACTGATCCTGGAGAGACTGCCCCCTCCCAGTGATAGTTAATTCTAGAGATTAGGAAATAACTTGAACTTGAGGATGCCTTTCATATGCAAAACAGCCAATACACAGCCCATATCCACAAATACCTCTTTTACTGAGCTTTCACAGGTTGAGCCACTATCCCCCTGCTCTAATCACTCCAGGGCCAGGTACCAAGCAACTGGGGACAGTCCCTATACCCTAGAGCCCAGTGGAATTATTCAAACTAGCCAATCTTAAATCTGCCTAGCCTTCTGGCCCTGCCTAGTCCATTCCTTCCCACAAAACCTAAATAAAGGCTCTGGCCCATGCTTTCCCCTCACTCCTTCTAGATCCCAACTGACCCTGGTGCTTCCACATGTGTGATATGTGTGGCCCTGTATGGTGTGGTATGCCTCCGCCTCTTGGGAACTGTAACAAACTATCTTTCCAGTGGCAGTTGTCTCCTAATCTGTTGGCTTCATGAAACCTAAATAATAATAAAACCTATCTTTTAAAGCAGACAGACAAATAGATTAAAATTGAACAGAAAAGAGAGACCAGATACAGGCTCATACACATAAAGTGAATTGATTTTGATAAACATACCAAGGAAATTCAATAGGAAAAAGAAAGCCTCTTCAACAAATGTTTCTGGAATAATTAGATATCAGTATTGAAAAATGAATCACAGACCTAACTGAAAAAGTTACAATGATAAAACTTGTAGAAGAAAGTATGAGAAAATCTTTGTGCCTTGTGGTAGGCAAAGATTTCTTTTTTTTTTTTTTTTTTTTTTTT
>NW_016816075.1:141622-143811 GCF_001698545.2 Rhinopithecus bieti
AAAAAAAAAAAAAAAAATTACTTCGTGTCCCCATCTGCCTGGGTCACACCCACTCACCTGAACAGCTCTGATGTGGGGCTTCCCCTTCCAATGTCCATGGCCCCTCTCCTTGCTCCAACTTGAAGATGACCTCTGGTTTGGGAACTTCAAACCCTGTTAACAGGACATGATAGAGAATTGGGTCCAGCAAATTGCTTTCCATTTGTTCTTTGGAGAAGTAACCACATTTCATTGGGAACTGAGTAATAATCATAGAGGTGAAAAGGGACTGAAGAATCTCAGACAAATCAAGGAGGACACCATAATACAGTTCAGATGTACCAGATAGCTCAGTGGTGGTGAAGGGAAACACAACGAGGCTCTATATCGGTGTCCTAAGGCTGCTGTGACACAGTACCAAAACCTGGTGGCTTACAATAGAAATTTATTGTCTCTCATGTCTAAAGGCTAGAAATCCACAATCAAGGTGTCAGCAGGGTCATGCTCTCTCTGATGGATCTAGGAGAGAACCCTTTCTAGCATCTTCTAGCTTCTAGTGTTTGTCAGCACTCTGGCATTCCTTGGCTTGTGAATACATCACCCCAGTGACATGGCTGTCTTTTACCTGCGTATCTTCTCATTGTCTTCCCTCTACGCATGCTTGTAGCAGCAATACCCCAATTTCTGCCTTCACCTTCATATGGCATTCTCCCTGTGTCCAAATTTCCCCTTTTTATAAGGACACCAGTCAGATTACAGTAGGGCCCACCCTAATGACCTCGCTTTAACTTGATTACCTCTGTAAAGACTCTATTTCCAAATATGGTCACATTCTGAAGTACCGAGGGGTAGGATTTACACATAGTTTTTGGGGAAGACAAAATTCTACCCACAAGAGTCTTCCCTCTAGTTCCCCAAAATTCATGTCCTTCTCACATGCAAAATACATTCACCCCATCCCAACATCCTCCAAAGCCTTCAGTCATTCTAACATCAACTTGTAAGTCAAAAATCACATGTCGACATCGTCAACTAAAAGTCTCAAATCTCATCATCTAATTCATCCAAATCAGTATGGATGAGACAGGATATAATTAATCCTGGGGAAAAATTCCTCTCTATCTGTGAACCTATGAAACCAGACCACAAGTTATCTGCTTCCAAAATACAATGGTGGGACAGGCATAGGATAGATATTCCCATTTCAAAAGGGAGAAACTGGAATGAAAAAAGAGATCATGGGACCCAAGTCTGAAACCTAGCAGGGAAAATTTGATTAGATTTTAAGGCTTGTGAATAATCTCAATGGCTCCATGATCTGTCCTCTGAGCCCACTGGGTGGCAGGCAGCCCTGAGCCAGGAATGACGCCCTTCACTATTACCCCTAATGGTCCACTAGCAAAATTTTTGCTACCTGTCTCTGTGACCTTATGCTCTGCTCTTCTAGAGGTCTTAATTCCAAAGGGAGAAATACTTCCACCAGGAGACACATAATGATTCCACTAAACTAAAAGTTAAAACTCCCACCTGACCACTTCGGGTCCCTCGTGCTCTTGAATCAAGTGGCAAACAAGGGAGTCATGGTTTTGGCTGAGGTAACTTTGATCATGGTTACCAAGGGGAATCCTTACATTGCCCAATTTTAGCAAGATTCCTGTTAAGTCAGTTTAGCTAGAATCCCCCAACCTCAATATCCAATCACACTTGATATCTGATCAAATTCCTGACCTATCCCCCACATAATATTCAATCACCCTCACCTGCCTTCTCCAAGAATCTTGTCAGGTCAGTTTAGTAACAATCCCCCTTTACCCCTGATGTCTCCTCTTAGTCATTTTCCATCTACTCGCCCCACTCTGCTCCTGGGCTATATTTATAAATCCCCACTCATCTATGTTGTATTTGGAATTGAGCCCAGTTCTATACCAAAGTATCTTTTCCCCTATTGTAATAATTCTGAATAAAATCTATTTTCACCGCTTTAACTATTGTCCAGCTCTGGTTTTCTTTGACAGTTTTGGTGCCACAACTCGGATAAGATCATTGATCACTGGACCCCAGACTTCTCACCCAGAATCTGAAGTATGCACCTTCGAAGCCTTTGTCTTCACTCCTGACTAATTGGGGACCCATTGATGAGTCCGACTCCTGAGCCTCTGGATGACAGTCCATTGAAGCACAGTAAGGACAGATTTATATATATATATATA
>NW_016816075.1:144211-181341 GCF_001698545.2 Rhinopithecus bieti
CCAAGTTCAAGTGATTCTCATGCTAGAAGGTAGGTTAAAGTTCCAGGTAAGCAGCTGTTTATAAGAAAATAAGTTAGAGTCTCATGCAAGGAAAGGCTGGGTTAGTCTCCTAGACTTCTCTTTGTAAGAGGCTGGGTTCTGTATGGAACAGAAGCTGCGTCAGAGTCCCAAGTTTCTCTATTTAAAACCATAAAAGTACTATTAGTTTAAAACATAGGAACTTCTCAGTCTACCAAAACATCCCTTTTTGAACCCCTGCTGGCTATATGCTCCACCAACTCTACCTGTTTCCTGTCCTGTTGGCATGATATTACTAAGGATAGTTTGGAACTTCAAGGGCTTCCTTGGGAAAATTTACATCTCCCCCAACTGTCTCCTCCAAAACCTCTCCCTTCCCATTGCTTCTGCTCCTTCTTCCTTTTACCACTTTTGATCTTCCCTTTAAGCTCTCTTGAATCCTTTCATAGGTCCCTCTTCAAACCCCTACCTCTTCCATCCCTCTATCTATTCCTGCCAGACCATTCCCTTCCTACTTCAGTCTCTTAACTCCCTATAATCACTTGAACTTTGGGACCCCTCCTCCCATCAGGGGCTCTCAAGAGACTGAGGGAACCCTGAAAGCAACCACCTGAGACTAAAAGAGAAAAAAAAAACTAATTGGAAATAGACTGGACATTGAACCTTTAAATTCCTGAGTCTCCTTTGCCAGTAAAAGCAGCCCTTCTACCCCATCTGAGAAGATTAACCCTACTGTTCCTGAAGCACTTTCAGTGGCTTCTCCTGAGGTACTTGCCTTGACGGGCACTGCCGATTCCCTTAAGAGCCTATGCTCACCATCCTTCTTTGCTTTTAGACATATAACTGGACTCAAGTCAAAGCAGGTCCCAAAAGGTAAAGCACAAAGAATGACCCATGAGGATGTGCGTACACCAAAAGAACGGCATGATTCATTTAATTTATGCAGACAGATCTAGAAACTATACAAGGATATGGATATCAAGGGTGTATGATAAAGGCGGAAGAAACAAAAAGTTGGATCAGGCTGAATTGATTGATATGGGCTCACTAAACAGAGATTCTGAATTTGATATTGCTGCTGGAGGGATTAGAAAGGGCTCTAACAGTTTGGTTGGCTGGCTGGCTAAACATGGACCAAAAGGTGGTCTACACTAAATGAAGTTGAAATGCCAGAACTGCCTGGGTATTCTGCAGAGGAAGGTATCCAAAGAATTGGACTGTTGGAGGGGATTTATCATGTGAGACCTATCCATCTACTCTGGGAGGGTCCAGAGGACACACCTGTCACCACTGTGAGAAACAAATTTGTAATGGGAGCTCAAGCATCCTTGAATCGCTCTGAGTGCTCTTGTCTGTAGGCTGGAACTTACAGTGGGAACTGCAGCCACTGAGTAGGGAAACCTAAGTGCAATGGGGATAGTTGGATCCTGGGGTGGCAGGGGTTAAAGGGAGGTACTTAATCGCCAAATGCAAGGTGAACATGGCTACCACAATAGACAGCAGAGTCAAAGCAACAATCAGAATAGTCTGATTCACAGAGACCTATGGCATTGGCTAGTTGATCATGGTGTCCTGAGAAAAGAAACAGACAGGCAGTCTACACAATAATAAGTTGATCTGTATAAGCAGAGGAGTTCTAGGTCAAGTGAACAAAACTCTAACTTGAATCATAAAAGCACAAAGTCACAGCCCTTCAATCAATTCCCAGACTTGAGCCTATTTACCGACTCAGACCCAGAACCCCTTGAATGAAGGGGAAGCCAGGTCCCCTTAGGGAAGGACCCTGGTACACTGCCAAAAACTTATACTATGAAATCTTTCTCCCAGTGTTCCCCAAAGGGACCTATGGCCTTTTTATCAAGATAACTAGGTATTGGGAAAAAAGAACAATCAGACATTTTGGGAATTACTGGACACTGGCTCTGAACTGCCACTAATTCCAGGAGACCCCAAACACCACCATGGTCCACCAGTCAGGGTAGGAGCTTACAGAAGTGTAGTGGTTAATGGAGTTTTAGTTGAGGTCCATCTCACAGTGCGTCCAGTGGGTCCCTGAACCTATCCTGTGGTTATTTCCCCAGTTCCTGAATACATAATTGGAAGGACATATTCAGTAACTGGCAGAATCCCTACATTGGTTCCCTGACCTATGGAATGAGGGTTACTATGGTGGGGAAGGCCAAGTGGAAGCCACTAGAGCTGCCTCTACCTAGGAAAATCGTAAACCAAAAGCAATACCACATTCCTGGAGGGACTGCGGAAATCAATGCTACCATCAGGGATATGAGGGATGCAGGTATGGTGATTCCCACCACATCCCCATTCACCTTTCCTATTTGGCCTGTGCAGAAAATAGACGGCTTTTTGAAGAATGACACATTACTGTAAATGTCACCAAGTGGTGACTCTAATTACACTTGCTCTTCAAAATGTGGTTTCATTGCTTGAGCAAATTAACATATTCCCTGGTACCCAGTATGCAGCTATTGATCTGGCAAATGTTTTTTTGTGATACTTGTTAGTAAAGACCACTAGAAGCAGTTTGGTTTTGGCTGGCAAGGCCAGCTATACACCTGTACTGTCCTACCTCAGAGGTATATCAACTCTCCAGACCTATGTCATTATTTAGTCTGCAGGCATCTTGATCACCTTTCCCTTCCACAAGATATCACACTGGTCCATGACATTAATGAGATAATGCTGATTGGACCTAGTAAGCCAGAAGCAGCAACTATGCTAGACTTATGGGTAACATATTTACATATCAGAGTGGGAAATAAATCTGAAAAAAATGTAAGGGCCTTACACCTCAGGGAAATTTCTAGGGGTTCAGTGGTACAGGGCATGTCAAGATATCCCTTCTAAGGTGAAGCAAAAGCTGTTGTACCTTCCTATAAGGAAAAAAAAAAGGCACAATGCCTACTGGGTCTCTTTGGATTTTGGAGGTAACACATTCCTGATTTGGGTAAAGCTACTCTGGTCCATTTACCAAGTTATCCAAAAAGTAGCTAGTTTTCGATGGGGCCCAGAACAAGAGAAGACTCTACAACAGATCCAGGCTGCTGTGCAAGCTGCTCTGCCACTTGGACCATAGGATCCAGCAGATCCAATGGTGCCTGAAGTGACAGTGGCAGATGGGGATGCTGTTTGGAGCCTTTGGCAATCCCCTATAGGTGAATCACAGTGCAGATCTTTAGGATTTGGGAACAAAGTCCTGCCATCCTCTAGTAGTGGATAACTACTCTCCTTTTGAGAAACGCTTTTTGGCTTGCTATCGGGCCAGAATTTACTCACCCACTGAATTTAAGCATATTAGTTAGTGGAGAAGAAACTTAACAAGGATTTCCTCAGTAACAGCAAGTGAACATGGAAGAGCTCAGTGCTGAACCTCTGCCCCACAGTGGGGGTGCTGGAAATGTGGCATAGAGAAGACCCACTCCCCACTGCTGCTGATAGCACCCAAGTCCTTCTGATTGAGGCCCAACCTGTTGATGGTCTGAGGCCAGCAGCAGGCTCTGGTGCACTGGGCCTGGGCATTATTGGGACCATGTTGCTTGAGAATGTACCCCAAAGTGGGTAGTCAACTCCATCTACTAAGGCTAAATACCTGTACAAAATTGACAGTCAACAAGAACCATAAGGGAAAGTTAAAAAGATATATATATTTGGTCTTCATCACCTGATATGGTTTGGATCTGTGTCCCCTATAAATCTCATGTCAAATTGTAATCCCCAGTGTTGGAGATGGGGCCTGGTGGGAGGTGACTGGATCATGGGGCAGATTTCTCATGAATGGGTTAGCACCATCCCCTTGGTGCTGTTCTCATGCTAGTGAGTGAGTTCTCATGAGATCTGGTTGTTTAAAGGTATGCAGCACCTCCCCCTCACTCTTACTCTTGCTCCCACCATGTAATATGCTTGCTTTCCCTTTGCCTTCTGCCATGATTGGAAGCTTCCTGAGGCCTCCTCAGAAGCAGGAGCCACTATGCTTCCTTTACAGCCTGTAGAACCATGAGCCAATTAAACCTCTTTTCTTTATAAATTACCCAGTCTCAGGCATTTCTTTATAGCAATGTGAGAACAAATGGACTAATACATGGTGTAACCTCAGATCAGACATGATAAACTTGGCCCTGCCCCCTCAGCCCTGAAAACAAAGAGATGGTCCTGTTCTCTGAAACTAAGGAGGCAATGGGTCCCCCCATCTCCTCAGCCTGTGCCTTCAGGGCCTGTGGTGGCAGCTACAGCCCTACTAGCTTCTGAACTATCCTCAAAGTCATTCTTCCCTTTTCTTGAAGGATAACATATGATCACAGTCAAAACAGCTTTACCATCACATTTCCTGCTTATAGAATCCCAGAAGTCCAAGAGCCTTCTTCCTTCATTTTCTCCTGTCTCTGTCCCCTTCAGTCCAACCTGGAAGCATTTCTAGTGAGACAGTTTATTGGATCCACAAGTCACATACCTAATCTCTTTAGTAATTGGTTGTCCAGACACACCCTTGGTATGTTCTTTCCAGAGTACACTTTCTGAATTTTTGCCATATGGATAGGCTGAAAATTTTCTATATCTTCAAGTTCTGGTACCTTTTTCCCAACAATTCTTTCTTCAATTTATCTCTTTCTTCTCACATTTTACTATAGCAGCACAGAGAAACCAGGCTGTGCTTTCAACACTGCTTGGAAATCTCCTCAAATAAATATTCAGGTTCATCACACACAAGTTCTACTTTTCACCCAACAGAATGCAATTCAGCCATGTTCTCTGGTACTTTATAACAAGGATCGCCTTTCTTCCAGTTTGCAATAATATGTTCCTTATTTCTGTCTGAGATCTCACTAAAAGTACCTTTAACATTCATGTTTCTACCAATAGTCTCGTTAAGGCAATCTAGGCTTTTCCTGTCAAGCATATCAAATCCCAGCCCCTAGCTTCAGCCTCTACCCATTACCCAATTCCAAAGCCACTTTCAGATTTTTAAGGTATTTATCACAGCTGCACCCCATTTCCAAGTATAAAACTCTGTATTAGTTTCCCAGGGTTGTTATAACAAAGTACCACAAACTAGGGGGCTCAAAACAACAGAAATTTATTGTCTCACAGTTCTGGAGGTCAGAACTCCAAAACCAAGGTGTTAGCAGGGCCATACTCTCTTTGAAGGTGCTAGGGAAGGAACTGTTCCACGCCTCTCTGAAATTCTGGTGGCCTCAAGTGTTTCTTGGCTTACAGATGTATCATTCTAGTCACATTCCATCTTCTCCCTGTGTATCTTCATATTGTCTTCCCTCTGTGTGTGTGTGTGTATGTATGTGTGCGCACGTGTCTGTGTCCAGTTTTCTCCTTTTTATAAGGACACCAATTATATTAGATTAAAGCCTACCCTAATGATCTCATTTTAGCTTGATTACTTCTGTAAAGACTCTATTTCCAAATAAGGTCACATTCTGGGGGACTGGGAGATTAGGACTTCAATATATTTTATTTGGGGGACACAATTTAACCCATAACAGGCTCCTCACAACTTCACAGGATGATTGTCCTTACCTACTGAGAGCAGGTGGCTGTAGTTCTCCAACATTACATCCTGGTACAGGCGTCTTTGTGTAGAGTCCAGTTGCTGCCACTCCTCTCTACTGAAGTCCACAGTCACATCCTCAAATGACACTGATACCTGTAACAACACAATCTTGTTCAAGGCAACATGATCAGCACTGGAGGATGGAGAGAAGACAGATAGGAAGTTCTTTTAATACTTTTCATCATAATATACCATATGGTATGCCCATTAAATACTTAGTGTGTATATACACACACACACACACACACACACACAATATTGTGTAGAATATAAAAATCTAATCATAAATTCCTGCTATTCATTATGTATGACATTTAGTCTTTCATTTATTAAAATTATAATTTTAGTAAGGATTTGACCTTGATCCTATTTTGTTGCTCATTTTTATGAGAAATTTGTGCTCTATAACTTTTAGAGGGAAGCACATATATCCCCTCCATCCCAATTTTTAACAATTTCACATAGCTCCTTCTCCTGTTGCTTTCATTTACTCTTCAAAATACTGCCTTTTCTCTTGATGCCCTTTTATTGCTCATTTCTAATTTAATTCCATGGTGGTCAGAAAGTATACTCTGTATGATTTCAACATATGGTCTATCTAGGATAATGGTCCATGTCTCCCTGAAAAGAATATATATTTGGCTATTGATGGCTGTAGTCTTCTGTAATATATAAATCAAGTTGGTTGAGTGTTGTTGAAATTTCCTATCGCATTACTGATTTGTTTTCTACTTGTTTAATCACTTATTTGTCAAGATTTTGGTAAAAACTGACAAATGTTAAAGTTTATATGGCTATGTGAAGGACCGAGAATACCCAAAAGCAAGAAAAGGTATGAAGGATTTATACCCCCTAATGTTAAGATTTACTGTAAAGCTACAGTAATTCCAGCAGTATGGGACGATGTAAGCACAGACAGATATATCATTAGAACAGAATAAAGTCCAGAAACAGATCCACACATGTACGGACAATTGTTTTTTGACAAAAGTGCCAATGTGATTCAATGGGCAAAAGGGAAGTCTTTTCAACAAATTGTGTTGGAAGAGATAGATATCAGTATTAGGAAAAAAACACAAACCTTGACCCACCCCTCAAACCATATACAAAAATTAACAAAAATTAAGTTTCAGTATGACTGCATTGCTTTTATCAGACCAACCTTCATACACGTAACAACTATAAACTCTGAACAAAAAATATTAACATACTAAGGAGCAACCCAAATCAGGCATCTATGGGAGGACAGCTGACACTTTGAAGAAAGGCTGGCACTTTAGCTTGTGAATAGGCCCAGTCAGTGCCATGTGGCACAACTAAAATTCCAAGAGAAGTGGTACATGCTTGTGGTCCCAGCTACTTGGGAGGCTGAGGCGGGAGGACTGATTAAACCTGAGAGGTCAAGGCTGCAGTGAGCTATGATTGCACCACTGCACTCCAGCCTGGGCGACAGAGCAAGACCCTGTCTCAAAAAAGAAAAAAAAGAGAGAGAGAGAGAGAAGAAAATAAAACTACCAGTGTTACTGATTTGAAGAATCAAAGGGGAGTTCTGCAGTCATCACTATCATTGGAAAATCAAGGGGGAATCCAGAAAGGCACTGAAAGAGAGAAGGGTGCCTAAATTCTGTGATGAACTCTGCCCAGATCTCTGGTTGACCAGCTAAATGAACTGAAATTTGAGCTACCACATACCACAGAGAAAACATTTCCTAGTTTGAGTCTAGCCAAGTTAAGTGCTCCCTACACAAAGCAAAACAAAAAAATAATCAACAATAGTCAGAGGAATTAAACAGAATCAAGCATCTCTAATATATGTTTCACAACAAAGATACAATCCAAAACAACTCAACAGAGAGACACAGAAAGTTGTGGAGAGAAAGGGAAGAGGCTCAAGAGAAAATGCACTCAGAGACTGACCTGAGGTGATCCAGATGCTAAAATTAGCAGAAAAGCACTTTAAATCAGTTAGTTATAATTATGCTCAAAAACATACAAATATGTTCATAATGAACGAATACATAGGATAGGCCAACTGAGAAATATAAACTATTAAAAAAACTGAAAAATACAATCTGAACCTAAAAAGTTCACTGGATGGGCTTGACAGAAGAATACGGATAACTGAAGGAAGAGGTAATTAACTTAAAGATAGACCAACAGAAATTATCCAATCTGAAAAGCAGAGAGAACAAAATTGAAAATAAAAACAAATAGTCTCAGGGATGATGCTATGGTTTGAATGTTTGTTATCCCTCCGAAATTTATGTTGAAACTTAATCCCAATGCAACAGTATTAAGAGGTATGGCCTTTAGGAGGTATTTAGGTCATGAGGGCTCATGAATGGGTTAGTGTTCTTTTAAAAGGGCTGGAGGGAACCAGCTACATCCTTTCTTTTTGACCTTCCACCCTTTCCACCATATGAGGACACAGAATTCACCCCCTCTGGAGGACACAGCAACAAGGCGCCATCTTGGAAGCAGAGAGCAGCCCTCACTGGACACCTAAGCTGCTGGTGCCTTTATCTTGGACTTTTCAGCCTCCAGAACTGTGAGAAATACATTTCTATTGTTTATGAGATACCCAATCTCAGGGATGTTGTTACAGTAGGACAAACAGACTAAGACAGATGAGTAAGACAAAAATCAAAAGATCTAACATACATGCAATTTAAGACCCAGAAGGGGAGAAGGGCAGAAAAGACATTTTTAAAAATAATGTGCAGAAATTTCTCAAATTTGGTGAAAGACATACGTTTATAGATTCAATAAGTTTTGCAAATTCCAAACAGAATAATACACATAAAACCATTCCTAGGAGCATCATAGTCAAACTATTGAGAACCAAAGGAGACAAGATTTTAAAAGCAGCTGGAAAAGCAAAAAACAAACAAAAAACCCCCACAAATATTACACACAGAGAAATGGTGATTCAAGTGACCACTTACTGCTCAACAGAAGAAGTGGAGGCTAAAATACAGTTGGATGGTACTTTTTAAATGCTGAAGAAAATAAAGTATTATCTGGCTGTTTAAATGTTAGGAGTTCTTTGATTAGTTCTCAAGGCCTAGGAATAATTCCTCATGGCTTTTGGCTCCACACTCTGGGTTCCTGGCACCACCATCTGAGTCATCCTTCCTTTTCATGAAAAGCAACAAAAGAATGTGCTCAACCTGCTTCCTGTCAGAAGAATCTTGGGGGGCTAACATGTTTTCACATTTTTTATTGTTTATATCCCTTTCAGTCCAAAGTGGTAGTATTTCTGCTAATACAGTTTGCTTTAAAATTTTATTTTCTGTGAATCTCACTGGGTTCACTCCATTAGATAAAAGCTGTACCCATAGATCTCTCTGAAATTTAGGATTTCTCTAACATTCTCCTTAAAATCTTTTCCAGCCTCCACCAACTTCTCAGTTTGAAGGATACTCCTGCATTTTCAGGCTGCCCCATTCCCAGTACCAAAATCTGTGTTAAATCACTTTAAAACATAGTAAGTTAAAACAACTGAATCACTCAGCACAACAGCCTGCAAGAAACTGAATCTTACCAACAATCACTTGAGTAAGCTTGGAAGTGGATCCTTCCCTAGTCAATCTTCAAGATGGATGTAGCCCCAGCCAACATGGACTGCAGCCTTGTGAGAGACCCTGAGTGAGAGGACCCATGTAAGCCACAACTGGATTCCTGACCCACAGAAACTGTGAGGTAATAGATGAGGGCAGCTCACAACACGGCAGCTTCCTTCATCAGAGCAAGCGAGAAGAGCCAGAGAGAATATGCCAGCAAGCTATCTTACAATCTCTTTTTTTTTTTTTCTTTTTCGCTCTGTCGCCCAGGCTGGAGTGCAGTGGTGTGATCTCAGCTCACTGCAACCTCCGCCTCCCGGGTTCAGGCAATTCTCTGCCTCAGCCTCCCAAGCACCTGGGATCACAGGTGCCCGCCACCACACCCAGTTAATTTTTGTATTTTTAGTAAAGACGGGGTTTCACCATCTTGGCCAGGCTGGTCTTGAACTCCTGACCTCATGATCCACCCGCCTTGGCCTCCCAAAGTGCTGGGATTACAGGCGTGAGCCATCACGCCCAGCCACAATCTCTTACAGCCTAACCTCAGAAGGGCCATCCCATCACTTTTGCCATATTCTATTTATTAGAAGCAAGTCACTAGGTCCAGCCCATACACAAAGGGAAGTGGATTACACAAAGGTGTGAATACTGAGTAGTGGGGATCACTGAGAGCCATTTTAGAAGGCTGCTTACTACAATGTATCAGAATTTGTGAGAAGCAGATAAAAGACAAATTTAGAAGGAAATTTATAGCTTTAAACACTTACATTACAAAAGTCTAAATCAGTGTCCTAAAATTTACCCTCAAGAAGCCATTAGCTAATAGAAAATGAAGGACCAAATAAACCTAAAGGAAGTAAAAGAAAGGAAATACTAAAGAACAGAAATAGAAAACAAATCATAGAAAAAGTTAACAAAAAATTAACCTGAGCTAGATTATAGACCTAAACATAAAAGCTGAAACTAAAAATGCCCTACAAGGAAATATAAGAGGATATCTTTGCAACCTTGACGTAAGCATGGATTTCTTGACATAGTACAAAAAACCCCAGCCATAACAGAAAATCTTCAAAAACCAGACCTTATCAAAATTAAAACTTATGCTCATCAAAAGACACTATTGAGAAAATGAAAAGTCAAGCCACAGACTGGGAGAAAATATTTACAATACATATACAAAACACCCATATTAAAATGTAGAAAGAACTCCTAGAAAGTAATAAGAAAAGACATATAGCCCAATTTTTTTTTAATGAGCAAAATACTTGAGTAGACACAAAAAAGATATACAAATGGCCAATAAAGCACATGAAAAGATGTTCACCATCATTAGTTTGTAAGGGAAATGCAATTTAAGCTATATTGAGAAAGCACTAGACACTCACTAGAAAAGCTAAAATTAAAAAGAAACTCAAAAATTGCTGGTGGGAATGTAAAACCAATCCATCACTTTGGAAACTTGTTTGACAATTTCTTTTTTTGTTTTTTGAGACAAGAGTCTTGCTCTGTCACCCAGGCTGGAGGCAGTGGTGCGATTTTGGCTCACTGCAACCTCTGTCTCCCAGGTTCAAGGGATTCTCATGCCTCAGCCTCCCTAGTAGCTGGGATTACAGGCGTGTGCCACCACACCCAGGTAATTTTTGTATTTTTAGTAGAGACAGAATTTTGTCATGTTGGCCAGGCTGGTTTTGAACTCCTGGCCTCAAGTGATCCACTCACCTCAGCCTCCCAAAGTGTGGGATCACAGGCCTGAGCCACTGTGCCGGACCTTGTTTGACAGTTTCTAATAAAGTTAAACATATACCTACCATATAATTTAGCAATTCCATTTCTTAGTAGTTACTAAAAAGAAATGAAAACATACATCCTCAGAAAACTTCTATAAGAATGCCCATAGCAGGCTTGATTCATGATAATCAGAAACTAGACACATTCCAAATGTTCATCAACACATGAATATCTACACAAATTGTGGTGTCTTCATGCAATGGAATACTCAGCAACAAAAAAGGAAAAATCCACGGATAGACACAACAACCTGGATGAATCTCAAAAGCATTATGCTATTTTACAAACAGAAGCCAAACACTGAAGTCAGACACAGGTGGTAGGATTCCATTACAAAGACAGGACAATCAAGAATTTTAATCTGCAGGGATTAACATTAATCTATAGGGATTTTAATCTACAGGGATTAAACCTTAACAATGGTTGTTGCCTCAAGGGGAGAATAGTGACTGGTCAAGAGGGAACTTTCTATATTTTAATTTGTATGCTGGCTACATGGGTATGTATATATATGTACATATATGTGTGTGTATATATATACACACACACATATACTTGTCAAAACTCATCAAACTATACATTTAAGATCTGGGCAATTCAGCATATTTCAAATATAACTCAATTTCAAAAACCACAAAAAACAAAAGGACATGTTAGAAACATATTCAAGAGGCTGGGTGTGGTAGCTCATGCCTATAATCCCAGCACTTTGGGAGGATCGCTTGAGGCCAGAAGCTCAAGACTAGGCTGGACAACACAGTGAGACCCCATCTCTAAAAAAATTTAAAAATTAGCCAGGGATGGTGGTATAAGCCTGTAGTCCCAATTGCCTGGAAGGCTGAGGAGGGAGGATCGTTTGAGCCCAGGAGTTTGAGGTTACAGTGAGCGATGGATGCATCACTGCACTCCAGCCTGAGTGACAGAGTGAGAACCTGACTCTAAAAATAAAATAAAATAAAATAAATATATTGAAATATATTCAGGGTACACTGTGGGCCCCAAATAGAAAACAGTCAATTCTACTGGGGATGTAGGTTTAGGTTCCATAAAGTTGGTGCAGTTTAAACTGACTCTTGGAAAAAAAAATAATTGAGAAGATAAGTGGGGGAAATACTTTCCAGAAGAGACAAGAATAGTGTGGAAACAGAAAATACATGGTGAATTAAGTAAAGAGCAAACAGCTCTGTAAAAAAAAGAGAAGACTATTTATATGTCAGTGCTATGGTTTGAATATTTGTCCCCTCTATCATAAATAAGCAGCAATTATCTGGGGCCGGTGGCACAGGGGTAAGAAGAATTTACCAAGACAGTTGTAGGTGAAGAAAGGCAGATTTATTAGACAGAGTAGGAAAATATGTTGCAAGGGTGCAATGGGCAGACCAGCAAGAGATGAGCTAACTGCATGGAAAGAAAGGCTTGCTGGGGATTTTATAGAATGGTGTTAATTATGTATGCTGAAAAGGGCTTTGTGCAGTACTGATAACACCAGCTGAAGGTCTGGTGATAGTTGGGCGCAGGAAGATTGTGAGTTATTTGTGCAGGAGGGCTATATGTCCTGGACCATGAAGAAAGGCAGACTTGTAGCTTATCTGCTTTCTCTTTTTGCTTTCCTTCAGTCCCACTAGCCCAACTCCTTTTCCCTAATTAGGACTCCACACCCTCCAAAATGGATTAATCCATTCATAGATTAATGGGTTATCACAGAAGTGGAACTTGTGGCTTTATAAGAAGAGGAAGAGAGACCTGAGCTAGCATGCTCAGCACCCCCTTGCCATGTGATACCCTGTACCACCTCAGGACCCTGCAGAGTCCCCACCAAAGAGAAGGCCCTCACCAGATGTGGTCCCTTGACCTGGGACTTCTCAGCCTCCATAACTGTAAGAAATAAATTCCTTTTCTTTATAAATTACCCAGTTTCAGGTATTCTGTTATAAGCAACAGAAAATGGAAGTTAAACAATTAGGGAGGTGATTATGAGAAAAACATTCAGGTAAGCATGCTGGAGTCTGATCATGGAAATAGCACGAATTATTTTAAGTAACAGATTGCCAATGAAGTGTTTTATATATCAAGAAAGAGGCATTACTGAGTTTTATACTAAAATTATTATCCCACCCACAACCACAACTACTTCATTTCAGGGTACACAAATAGTTGATTTTGGAAATTTATTCTTTACAGAAGAATTCCAGCCGAGAAATGCTAATAAAAGCAATGATCACGAGGCCAGGTGCAGTGACTCACGCCTGTAATTCCAGCACTTTGGGAGGCCAAGGCCGGCAGATCACTTCAGCCCAGGCATTTGAGACCAACCTGGGCAACATGGCAAAACCCCGTCTGTACAAAAAATACAAAAAATTAACCAGGCATGGTAGCACACACCTGTAGTCCCAGCTACCTGGGAGGCTGAGGTGGGAGAATAACCTGAGCTTGGGAGGTCAAGACTGCAATGAGCTGTGACGCACCACTGTGCTCCAGCCTGGATGACAGAGCAAGACCCTGCCTCAAATAAAAAAGCACTGATCATCAATGGCTGCTGAAACCATTGAGTGAAAGACTGAAGAAATTTTATAATGTATGAACCAGGCTGACAATCCCTGAACACACAGACATACTTAAGTATTATGCACCTCCCGGAAGGATAAATCAGCAAGTGTGTTCAACACCACTTATGAAGTATTCTTGCCAAAAAAAATTAAATCTGAATTGATCAAGCCTCTAGATTCATCAGTTCATATTAAAATAAAGATACAGGAACACATTAATAACACCACAAGAATACAATTAGCAAATTCCAAAATGTGGGATATAGCACAGGGCAAATGGCCCAGTTTCTTCAACAAATAAATAGCAAGGAGAAAAACGAGAGAGAGGAGAATCTGGGAGATTTGCCATAGATTAAAAGGGACTTGAGAGGCTGTTGAGAGATGGTTTTCCACAGGTCTCTGCACATCTTGAAAGCAGACTCACTGACTGCCTTTTTTCCAACTTATCTTTTCAAGGCTGTTAATATAGCAAGCAGCCCTGGAAGACAGAGTCTCCCTCCAGAACAAAGGGCAGGTTATACTAGAAATTATACTAAATGTAATTTCTCCCTTCAGAACAAAGGAGAGGCAGACTTATTGCCCATTATAAAAGATCTGGAGTCCATAAATTTAGGCTTTCTCTCCTATAATGGAACCCACTGTATGTGCAGGTATCATCTAGCCCTCTGCATTGCCTTGTGGAAACTGAGGCTCAGAGAAGCAGCACAAATGCTAACACTCCGGCTACCACTATTGCCACAAGTATTATAAAGTCCTTTATCTCTTACTGAGGAGTCTTGTATTTTTTTGCCAGCAACCATGATACTGTGCTGGGTTTTTATCTTGCAAGTAGGGTAAAATCTCAGACCCTTCACAGTTCTTGGAAGTTCTGGTGATTAGGATTGGCCACTCACAGAGATGTAGCTTTCTGGAAAAGGAAAGATGAGGGCCTTGTAGACCCCTGAAAGGAAAAAATAATCCCCCCAACTCCCTGCCATGGATGTCCATTGTCTAATCCCTGGAACCCATGAATATATTATACTACACAGCAAAAGGAAATTAAGGTTGCATATGGTATTAAGGTTTTAAATTAGCAGACCTAAAATATGGAAATTATCATGTATCATCCAGGTGGGGCCAATGTAACCACAAGAATCTTTAAAAGAAGAGTGGCCAGGCGCAGTGGCTCACGCCTGTAATCCCAGCACTTTGGGAGGCTGAGATGGGCGGATCACGAGGTCAGGAGTTCAAGACCAGCCTGACCAACATGGTGAAACCCCAGCTCTACTAAAAATACAAAAATTAGCCAGGTGTGGTGGCGCACACCTGTAATCCCAACTACTCGGGAGGCGGAGGCAGGAGAATCGCTTGAACCCAGGAGGTGGAGGTTGCAGTGAGCCAAGATCACACCACTGCACTCCAGCCTGGGCAACAGAGTGAGACTTTGTCTCAAAAAAAAAAAGAAGGAGAAGAAGAAGAAGAGTGAGGAAGAAGAGAAGGTTAGAGTGATCCAATGTGAGAAGAACTGGACTCACTGTTGCTGGCTTTGAAGATGGAGGAAGCAGCCACAAGCCAAGGAATATGGGTGGCCTCTAGAGATTGGAAAGGGCAAAGAAATGGAATTTTCCTTAGAGCCTTGAGGAAGGAATGAGCTTTGCCATCTTGATTAATTTAGACCAGTGAGAACCATTTTGGACTTCTGAACTACAGAACTATAGGATAACAAACTTGTTATTTTAAGCCACTAAGTTTGTGGCAGTTTGTTACAGCAGTGATAGAAAACTAATATATGGGGCAATTAAGAGGATTTAAGGTGAATCAGCAGTGAATATGTTGACTACATTGTATGGTCAACTGTGTAATAAATGGTCCTCCACTTTACTGCTTGTCAATGAGGAGGAACTGGAGAAATTATTACACACTAAGTGACAGGAAGAAGGTTTAAAGAGTCTCCTAGTTATTCCAAACTCTCACCCAGGTGGGGGACTTCCTCACCAATCTGATGGTCAGTCTCAGGTTCCCCCCAGTGGGGGGATGCCATTGAGGGGAATGCCACCCGATACAGAGGTCTGTGCATACTGAAAACATGAGAGGTTCACTAGGTTGAGTCCTGAGAGGCTGCTTCATTGCTTGAAACTGAAAGTAAATGGGAAGACTTGCTTACTGGCATAGCGCCGCGCCCTCTCACTCCATGCCTGGTCCCTCTGTCCCCTTCTACCCTTAGTAATGACCAGTACTAAGGATCATTGGTGGGAGGGGTGGAGATGCAGTTCCCAACCCTTTTGCAGACAATAGTTACAGAAAAGAGCATCTACACTCAAGACAGAAAAAGAGGAAAGTTCATGACTGGTAGGCACAGAAACCAGGAAAATGGTCAGAACTTTGGCTGGTCTGGTTGCACGACAGGCAGGAGGGGATGTAAAGCTTGTTAAGGAAGAAGGGCAACAGCTGGGGTGTTCACAGCTCGGCCCCTCCTGCAGTCTATCATGCCAACCTTAGAGCCCTTCAGAAGCAACAGGAGAAGGTCTCAGAGGTTTTTTGCAGTAGATTCTGGCTGCTGTCATTAGGCCTATAGTTAGCCCTCTTGGTAAGCTGCCTGAGATGAACTCTTATGGGAAATCACAGATGAGGCATTGACTAGCATTGGGCTCTTACTGCCCCGTATTGGATCTATAATGCTAGGAAATGAGAAACTGACCCAAAGAATTCAAGATTTTTTTTAGGTCAGCTCACACTGTCCTGGAAAACTCCCCTCATTTTTATGTTTAAAACTAAGCAAGAACTTAAGGTATGCTATCAGGAAAATGGGCAGCAAATGTGCCAGCTTAAAGTGGACATCTTGAAAGTAAGAAGTTGCTACTGTGCTAGTAAAGCCTGAGTTTACCAATGGGCATGACTAGAAAGCAATGTGGCCATGGCTGTAGAACTGAGGCATCCCCAAAGTCGAAATAGATGGTGTCAATAAGGCTGACCTTGCCGCCCGATACAGAGTTCTGGGCATACTAAAAACATGAGAGGTTCACTAGGTTGAGTCCTGAGCAGCTGCTGCATTGCTTGAAACTGAAAGTAAATGGGAAGACTTGCTTACTGGCATGGCACTGCGTCCTCTCACTCCATGCTTGGTCCCTCTGTCTCCTTCTACCCTGAAATCGGCTGTTTTTAATAAATGATTAGAGAGGGGACAGAGTCCTCCCTGTTTCCTAGAGGGACCAAAGGCCACCATACACGTCCCTCTGAGTGTGCTGGAGAACTTCAGGGAAGGGAGGGACTCGGACTTCTAAGGCGTGGTTGGATACAGTCGCCCAAGGGACCATCCTATCTGATCTCAAGGTGTGGAAGGGAGAACCCAATTCAACTGATGGGGTTTAAGCAGGGATTAGTGAGGAAGGGAAACTAAAGTGACCTTCTGGGTAGGGCCCTTTGGGCCAATTCAATGTACTGTTATTGGGGCTTCCATGACTGAGTATATCACTGGCATGATGTTTTACATGCCTGTGCTGTGAATGCTCCTCCAGTCCAAAGAGGATTCTCCTGTTCAGGGACTGCCATATGTAGACACATGGTAGTGAGACATGCAAGCCACTCCCCAACCCATCTACCTTTCTCTCCCAGGTGGTCCAACAAAAAGGAGAGAAAGAATCCCTGGAGGACAAAGAGCAATCACAGCTTCAATTAAGGACAGAAAGGCAGCAGGCATAGTGAGATATGTAAGATGTCAATACAACAGCCCTATATGGCCAGTGAAAAAGATTAGCAGAAGCTGGAGGCTGACAGGGGATTACTGCCAACTGAATTCAGTTGTTGCTCCCATAGTCCTGGCTGTTACAAACATAGTGACTATAACTGAATACACTGCACAAGCGAATGGCATTTGGGACACTGTGTTGGACATTGCCTATGTTTTCTTTTCTACCCCACTGGAGTTGGAAGACACTTCCATGGGTCTCTTGTGCTCCTACACATCTTGCTGGGTATGACTAGACAGCAAGGCCTGGACTGCTCTTGACCTGGACATGCCTCAGGCTTATATCTGCATCAAGCAAGTTTGAACCTTGCCTACAGGCGGCTGTTCAGCAGCAGGTTCCCTGGGATGTGTTCATTTCCTGTAGTGCACCTCACTCACTGCATGTGCAGGCACTCATCAAGGACAATCTGAGCCACCCCTGTGGGAACTGGGATTTGGAGAACCCCTAGCCTATAAGGTTAAAAAAGAGTTGAATTTTCACTGTTGCCAAGGGGGAAAAAATGCCTTTTCTCTTCTTCCCTTTTCTAAAGCATTTCCTTGAGAAGATTTATATTCTCTTCAATATGTACATAAATCTTTTTTTTTTTTTTTTTTGAGACGGAGTCTTGCTCTGTCGCCCAGGCTGGAGTGCAGTGGTGCAATCTCAGCTCACTGCAAGCTCCGCCTCCTGGGTTACATCATTCTCCCGCCTCAGTCTCCTGAGTAGCTGGGACTATAGGCGCCCACCACCATGCCCGGCTAATTGTTTTTTGTATTTTTAGTAAAGATGGGGTTTCACCATGTTAGCCAGGATGGTCTCAATCTCCTGACCTCGTGATCCGCCCGCCTTGGCCTCCCAAAGTGCTGGGATTACAGGCATAAATCTTTTTAAAAGCTAAATAAGCTTTCTGTCAGCATTACAATGCAGAAATGTTTTTCTTAAGAGCTTATGAGCCATCTCTTTGAATACAGATATCAAGAATCCTATCTCCTATTTCCCTGTAACCCTGGAGTTTAGCGTAGGCACCAGGCTCTAAGCTGTAACTACCTGCTTTTCATAGAGACAGAGTTTGACTTTTGCCTTTGTATAAAGGCAATTAACTAGCATGTGTGGCCGCTCCAATTACCAGGTAAACAGGATGAACTATAAAAGAATATATAACAAATGGTGCTGTCAAGTCATCTCACATGAGGATGAGTTATCGTTTATCCTGAGAACATGTATGTAATAGATTATATCTGCTTGGCTACATAAAAGGGTGAGATTTTCTGCTACCTTTGCAATCTCATTAGCAGATTGCCTGTGATGCAAATCAGTGGGCTTAATGCTTATTCAATAATAAAACTGTTTTCTTTCTTCCCTACATTTGTAGTCAGGATTGCCTGGGTTGCCAGATTTTACTTTTAATTTTCCCCTAGGAATCTGCTGATGAGGACAGGATGGCCTGGAAGTTCCTGAATTGAGCAGACCAGCTGAGGGTGAATTATAAAATGTCTCCCTTCTAGCTCTGTGCTATTTTCAAATACTAAGC
Source organism: Rhinopithecus bieti (assembly GCF_001698545.2). Lineage (NCBI taxonomy): Eukaryota > Metazoa > Chordata > Mammalia > Primates > Cercopithecidae > Rhinopithecus > Rhinopithecus bieti. The sequence goes on from NW_016816075.1 coordinate 162,940, forward strand.
CAGACAAATCATCTTTTCCAAATTCCAGATTTTATGACTGAGAAGCATGTGTAATGCAGAACCTATAACTCCATCAGGATCACCACTAGCTTTGATAGTAGAAAACCATGGGAAAGCCTGCAGGGCTTTCTCTTAAAGGGCTAACATATCTGTATATAACACTTGGAATGAGAATCCAGTCTTATAGTGTGACCTGAGGATGATTCTTTTTATTTGGGTGAATTAACTTATTTGTGGTGATTCTTAAAAGGACCTCATTGCAAGCAAATGTATTACTCATGTTTATGGGATGAATGTCATTCTAAGAAGAAAGTTAAAAATTATTTGGAAGGATTGAGGAAAACAGAAGAGCAAATGAGAGAATGAAAGGTACTTTCTCTTTCACCAAACCCTCCTGCTCCTCCTTGCTCTGCTGTCCCCATTCACTCTGTTCCCCTTGCATTGACCTCTTTATCTCTACCCACCCCTACCCCTGTGGCCTCAAATTGACTCCTGGTAAGAAGAAAGCCATAATCTTTGAGATGGGTGGTTCCCTTAGGGGGTTTCCCTGCAAAGAGGGACAAAAGCCCAACTGTTTTCACCAGCAATAAATTATCTGCCCTCTGTGAGGTTTGTGTGCCCTGATTCCATTTCATGCTTAGCCTAGACTGCACCTCCAACTGTCAGAATAACTGAGATACAAGACTGTCCCCATATGCAGGTGACAAGATGGAGAGCAGTTGCAGTAGTTACTTGGAAAATACAAACAAAAAAGGTGTGTTAGGCTGATACATACCAACATAGAAAAGAAATCCCAAGTGCTATCTAATTCTACATCTTTCTTGACTCAATGACAGGACAGCAGCCCTTCCTATCTGCATCACCAATAAGGCTGATGCCATCACAAAGCTACCCCAGACCTCCACAAGTGGAACCTGAAATGGTAAGAATCTATGCCTTCAACTTGGCCAATATTACTCACATAAGGACTTCCTTTCCTGTGCCCAGGCAAGAGCCACAGAAGTTTGCACAAGAACTTGGTTGTGTGTTTCCAGTTTACAACCCTGAATATGGGGATGTACACTGGCTCCTACATGAAATTCTGCAACCAGCAGGCTGTGCTTGTTTGATGGAACAGGCATGTTAGGGATTGGAAGATGACCTGTCACAATAGGAGGAATAGTGGCCAAAAGACTGCTACTATCTGCCGTCCCCCATGGCCATGGAAGAACAAGGGCTTTAGGGACCCATTAAAAAAGTTGCTAATGCCCATACTTGAACCCCTTTCTGCCAAAAGTGAGCTGGCAGAAATTACAGCAGTGAACCTAGAAGATGAGTGTGCTTCTTGTTGATTTCTCTCAGCAGTTTGTTGAGGCTTTCTCAAAATTTACCAGCACAAATCTAGGGACGGATCAAAAATACTCTCTGGTCCTGTCTACCTTTGTCTCAGCCAAGGACAGATTATTACTCAAATCTTAGCAGCAGCTACTTAGTTTTGGGACAAGCCAGGGAAAGATGAAGAAGAGAAGCAATTAAAACCCACTGTGAGGCCAGGCATGCTGGCTCACGCCTGTAATCCCAGCACTTTGGGAGGCTGAGACGGGCAAATTGCTTGAGGCCAAGGACTTCAAGACGAGCCTGAGCAACATGGCGAAATCCTGTCTGTACTAAAAATACAAAAATTAGCCAGGCATGGTGGCATGTGCCTGTAGTCCCAGCTACTTGGGAGGCTGAGGCAGGAGAATCACTTGTACCCAGGAGGTGGAGGTTTCAGTGAGCCAAGATTGTGCCACTGCATTCCAGCCTGGGTGACACAGCAAGACTCTGTGTCAAAACAAAACAAAACAAAACAAACAAACAAACTCCACTGTGTTAACTGTACCCAGGAGCTGGAGGTTTCAGTGAGCTGAGATTGTGCCACTGCATTCCAGTCTGGGTGACACAACAAGACTCTGTGTCAAAACAAAACAAAACAAAACAAAACAAACAAAAAAACTCCACTGTGTTAACTGTTCAGTTACAACTATTTTCCAAAGGAATCACGCTACCCTGGACAATATATAAAGGGAGTCAAGGACAATGAGAAAACTGTCATTAGAGTAAGAAGCCAGAACATTGGAAGAGGGATTGTGGAGATCCCAGAGGATGCAGAAATTCCAGGAACAGAGAGACATCAGGAAAGCCCCGGAGAAAACCCTCCACTAAGGAACAACTGGCAATTGGCTCAAAACTGGCAGACTGAGGGAGTTTCAGGGGTGGAAACTAGTGAACGGCAAGTGTCAATAACTTCCCCTCAGGCTAACCTATGCTTGCCTTTTCTGGTAGATACTGGTGCTACTTATTCTGCAATTGCCTCAAATTTCTCACTTGCCATCTGGCGACAGGTTAATATAGGCTGTTGACATTTCAGGTCAGCCTTCTACTTGTTTCTTTCCCTCCACAGTTCCCATAAAGATAGGTCCTCTGATAACGAACATGCTTTCTTACTTTCTCCTGATCCTCCTGTAAAGCTATTGAAGAGAGACTTCCTTGCAGATTTGCTGTGCAAAATAAAGGCTACCGTATTCTCTACTCCAGATGGAGTGCTTGTGGAGATGCCTAGAGGAAAAGGCACCTGATCTGGTTACTGGGTGCCTTTAGAAAGAAAAGGGGATGGCAGAGGGTAGCAGTCTCACACTGTGCTGGAAAAGTACCCCAAACTGAAACAAATCAATGGGACCCATAGAATAATGATACTGGTTTAATTCAAGATATCAAATCAATAAAATAGCTTACCAAAAGATAAGCTATGGCCATGTATAACACAATAACTTTTGTTGAGAGCTCAATCAGAAGGAATAAAACCATGTATAAAAGAATTAGAAAACTCAGGAATAATTTTAAAAGGGCACTCACCCTGTAATAGTCCCAGACTTCTAGTTAAGAAAGGTACATTTGATGAAGATTGACAACCACTATATAGATTTATACAAGACCTTAGGGAAGTAAATACATTTGTTACTCCATTGACCCCATTATTTCCTAACCCTGCAACTACTCTGACTTCAGTGCCATTGTCTGCAAATTTTTCCTGTGTAGTATATCTGTGTTCTGCATTTTTTTCTGTTCCTCTAGCTAATGAGTCTAAATTCTAGTTGGTTTTTACTTATGATGAAGTCTAATATTTATGGCAAATGGTCTCTCAAGGGTTTCAGGACTCTCTTACTCTTTTTCTCAAGCCATTCACAGGAAAACTTAGGGAAATCTGTCTCACTGGAGGGATGTGTAATTATTCAATATGTAGATTATTTGCTGGTAGACTCTAAAACTGAAGAACAATGCAAAACTGATACTTTGACTTTGTTACAATTCCTTGCTTGGCTGGGACATATGGCCTCACTAAACAAACTCTAATACTGCCAAACTAAAGTGAAATATTTAGGGAATCTGTTGTCAGGTAAAGGCTGCAATTTTGCAGATGAAAGGGCCTACTACAATAAAACAACTGAGACCATTTTGGGAACTGCTAGGGGACTAGAGAACAGGGGATTCCAGCTTCTGCAAAGAGCAGAAAACCTCGGATGGAGCAACTGCATGTTAACTCTCCAAATGTTCTGATTTGGTCCCTAGAATCTGAAGAGGCTTTTGAATAACTAAGATTGGCTATGGTCACTCCCTTAGATTTGGGGATTCCAAAATTTTAAAACCTTTCCACTTGTTTTATCATGAAAATAAAAGTGCTGCTAGTAGAATTTTAACTCACAAGGCAGGGTTAGGCTATAGACCGACAGCTCATTTCCCAGTTCTTCTGGATGCTGTTGGGAATGTCGGGATGCCCCTGAGCAGTAGCAACAGCTGCCACACTTAGTGAAAAGGCTCAAACCCTTACCTTGGGTCACCTGACTCTTCTGCATACCCTTCATGCTATGACAACTATCTTATAAGTGGATAAGACCCAGCATTTATTGGTGTACCATCTGATTAATTATGGATCAGCATTATTACCCAATTCTAATCTTGTGCTTGAAGATGCAATCTTCAAACACCAGCTACTGTTTTACCAGATCCTGGTCAAATAGATGATCATGAGTATACAACAGTAATAGAAGATACTAGGCAGCAACCTGATTTTTCTGATATTCCTGCTCAAAATGCATATTTGATAATATATGAGGGGCATATACCTGGGATGAGAAGGGCCACCTTCAGGGTTCTTATGCTGTGGTGACTGCTCAGGAAATCTTGAATGCTTATGTTTTGCCTGGAATTAAATCAGCACAAGCAGCCAAACTAATAGCAGCTACTAGGGATCTACAACTCTTGGTTCAAAACTTAAAGTGAATCTATATACTGACAATAAACATGTGTTTGGTGTCTGTCATATAATGGGCAATTTGAAAAAATAGGGGATTCTTGACGTCATGGGAACTAAAATATCTCATGGAAAATTAATATCCAATTTGTGAGAGGCTTCACAATGGCTGAGTAAGATAGCAATAATCCACTGTAGAGACCACATAGTGCAGAACAACAAAATTTCTAAAGGCAATGATTCTGCTGATAGAGATGTAAAAACTACGGTTAACACATGGCCAACACCCAGTTCAGAAGCCCCAATTCAAATACAAGAAACTTCCATTTGTTTTCAAAAATAAGTGTTCCAAAAGAAAATGGGCAAATGGATCAAGGAAGGGGCTGTACTATGGGAATTAGCTAACAATATAATTCCTACTCCCTGGTCTTTATTTACTTGGTTAGTATTATGTCAGCAACAAAATTAGCTACATAAAAGATGGATTTTAAAGGCATCAGACTGTCACTATGCCTACCAAAAAGATGAATTTATTCAAAACGTAGTAAAGAGATGTGCTATTTGTCAGCAAAAGTCTTCACGGACCACTCCCAGGGTAAGCACAGGGAAAACTTCCTGTGCTTTTTCCCCAATCAACATACCAGGAACCTGGTGGCAGCTGGATTTCATAGAATCAATGCCTGCAGAAGGTAAGAGATGTTTGTCTAGTTATGTGTATGAATGCCCTGAAGTTTTGCCCTCTTCAAAAGTCATTGTTCAGGCAGTAGTAAAGTTTTCCTTAATAAACATAATTCTCACTTTGGAGATACAAAAGCAGATTGAATCACAGTAAGACCTTTTATCTTCTGTTATTCAGGAATTATGCAAATGTTTACAGAATCCTATAAACTATTATATGCTCTATCAATCATCTTCAGTCCTCTGGGCAAGTGGAGCAAATGAATCAAAGTCTAAAAAAACTCATTGGCCAAGATTCACTGACTTCCTGGATTAAAATGGCCAATGGCTTTACCACTAGCCTTGTTAAAAATTAGAGCAACCCCTGCTAGCAAGCATGGTATCACTCCCTTTGAACTTATGTTTGGCAGACCTATGATGTGGGTCTGAGACCATGTCCTGTGCCTAACTTAATTGAATCTTCTTATAATCATATTCAATATTTAAAAGAGTTCCTCTCTTCCTTAGGAACCCTAAGATATAAAGTCATAAAGACCTGGATGGACCTGCTGGAAGAAGTCTGCCACCTCTATCAACCAGGAGATTTCATCTACATGAAAGTGTTCCTGGGGAAAGACGGGCTGTTGCTGACCTTTTCAAGTGCTGCTGATCACCCACTCTGCTATCAAAGTAAAAGAAAAATGCAGTTGCGTCAGGTGTGGTGGCTCAGTCTTAATAATCCCAGCACTTTGGGAGGCCGAGGCAGGCAATCACTTGAGTCCAGGAGTTTCAGACCAGCCTGGACAACATGGCAAAACGCTGTCTCTACTAAAAATACAAAAATTAGCTGGGTGCAGTGGTGCACATCCATAATTCCAGCTACTCGGGAAGCTGAGGCACAAGAATCACTTGAACCCGGGAGGCGGAGATTGCAGTGAGCCGAGATCACACCACTGAATTTCAGCCTGGGGCAACAGAGCGAGACTCCATCTCAAAAAAAGAAAAAACAAACATGAAAAATGCAGTTGGATCCATGCTTTCCTTGTGAAGCCAGTACTGAAAAAAAACTTGAAACTTAAGTTTTCCAAAGTAACTTATACTGGTATTGAGATTTGGCTAAAAAGAGGTATTCTGGAAAATGTATTACTACTATCCTCAGAGACTGCCGTGCTGTCCTCTTCTTAATAGGCTTATTTTGATTACTTAAGCATCTCATTTTACTAGAAAACAAATCTGTTATTTGTTATGCTGCTTTTTTTTGTACTCCCAGTAATGGTCTCCACAATTACACAGACCATGTCCTGTGCCCATGCCATGTCCTGTTTTTCCTGATGAACTCCATATTATATCCTTGGAATACTGGACTTTTAAGTCCAACAGTCAAATTATTGGCAGAGTAAAGGTAGAGCTATCTTCACTAGTAATGTTTGATAATACTAAATTATATGCATCCAGATACTCAAGCCCTAAATTTGATACAAAAATGTTTGTTAATTGGTTTGATTGGAAGGATCCTTAGAGGAAAAAAAGGAATCTGTTAACTATACAACAATCAAAATACCTATAGGAGTAAGCCTTGTGATTTATTCTCTCACCGCTACTATGGTAGAGGTTTGTTTCAATAAAACTACTGATAGTTGTAAAGACAGCAATGGTAAATTACATCCACACTGGTGGGAATCCTTTCAACAGACTCCTCAAGATGGATATAATAGAGATACCCCCCACCCCCACCCCCCGCCACTATGTTTGGAACATGGCAATGCCCTAAGCCTATTTTAATAGCCCTCAGGATTACAGGTAGATGATTTTTCTTGAACTATCTGAGGCTGCTATCAGTCTTCACAGGTAGACATGTATCCCTTGAGTCTTCCCAATATAAAATTTATTAACGGGCCTGTTTGTGGACAGCCAAGGGCAAAAGGAGACTTATTAGAATACAATCCTGGGAAGAATAGGGCTAAGCACAGATAACTCTTTTGAAATTGAGACTTTGAATAATAAACATACTGCTTTGAGACAACGACAAAAACACATAATACAATCACAAACTGGATGAATCACATCATGTAAGATATTTTAAAAGTAAGGGGAACTCAATAGGAATGGAAATGGAGAACAGTATAGAATCAAACTATTTGGAGTAATTTAATGATGGAACCAAAAATCACCACGAAGGTCTCAGAGGCTCATTTGCACAGTCCAAGGCAATTGGTTATAAAATAGTCCCAGATACCATCACTAGTTCAGAATTAGAGGGCTGTTCATCTTTAAGGAAATAGATAGGTATTAGACTATGACTATACCAGAAGAGACAGAAGAATAGTATAAAAAAGCATCTACTTAATAGACAAACAAATCTGGCAGTCACAGATAGAGACTGCAGAAAATAGGTTTAATGTCACTGGATTAATTTAGAATGCAAATTCTCTCTAGTCCCAGAGATAAACTGGGACAGATAAACACAGGTGGATGCCTGTTACTCATGGGGACTGACATGCCTGGTATTACTATTGATTTAGACTAATGCAAGCAATGACCCACAGATGGGGGTTTTCCTCAAGACTTAATTAGAGCCAAGCACATTAAACAATGGAAATTCAATCTGTACCCTTCAAAGAATGCCTCATAATAATATACTCGATAATAGCCAGGGGTATCTTTGTGTTCTGCATCTTGGAAATACGATTTGGGAAGATGGAACAAGTTCTATAGGGTTATGTTTTGTAAATGTGGTGTTACTTATTGACAGGAACTCAGGAGAAATTTATTGGGTGTTATAAAACTCTTAATTAAAAATTAGAATATCAGGTCCCTGGAAAGCTACTCCTTAGGCTTGGATTGGGTAAGACTTCCTAAAGAACTACAAAACAATACTTAAACAATCATCTTAAAGAACAAGAAATAAGGACACCACCAGCAATCTGTAAAAGTAACATATCGGGAAATGAGAATTTTTGCACATTGCTAATCAAGAATGTGCTTTAACCATTCACCACTGGTAAGACATACTTAAAGGATTTTCCCCAATGCAAATGTTGCACTGACATTTTAAATTCATCTTATGGTAATTTTCATAATTGCTTTGCTGTGCATCTTACTGTGGATTTGCTGGATCTTTAGATGTCTAACTGCCCAGAGAAAGGTAGAAATGGTGAGTGATGGAGAAAATTAGAAAACTGTAGTGTTATTATAAAAGAAGGGGAAATCATAAGGAGAAAAAAATTTAAATTTTCCTTATTGCCAAAAGGGAAAGAGACCTTCCTTCCTCTTCCCTTTTCTTACAGCATTTCCTGAAAAAACTTGTATTTGTAAATCTTTCCTCTGCTCCTTTGATATGTATATGAATTTTTAAAAGCTAAACAAGTCTTCTGCCTGTATTACAAACCAAGAATGTTTTTATTTTAAGTTCCAGCATACCTATGCTGGATGTGCAGGTCTGTTACATAGGGAAATGTGTGCCATGATGGTTTGCTGCACCTATCAACCCATCACCTAGGTATTAAGCCCAGCATGCATTAGCTACTTATTCTGATTCTCTCCCTCCCCCTAACCCCCCATAGGCTCCAGTATGTGTTGTTCCCCTCCCTGTGTCCATGTGTTCTCACTGTTCAGCTCCCACTTATAAATGAAAACATGTGGTATTTCGTTTTCTGTTCTTGTGTTAGTTTGCTGAGGATAATGGTTTCCAGTTCCATCCATGTCTCTGCAAAGGACATGATCTTGTCCCTTTTTATGGCTGCATAGTATTCCATGGTATATATGTACCACATTTTCTTTATCTAGTCTATCATTGATGGTCATTTGGGTTTATTCCTCATCTTTGCTATTGTGAATAGTGTTGCAATGAACACACGCATGCATGTACCAAGAATGTTTTTCTTAAGTGCTTAGGAGCCATCTCTTTGATATATAAACATCAAGGATCCTATCTCCCTGTCACCCTGGGAGTTTAGCCTAGGTGCCTGGCTCTAGTCTGTAACTACCTGCATGTCATAGATAGAAGTTTGATTTTTGCCTTTGGATACAGGCAATTAACTAGCACAGATGGCAACTCCAATTACCAGGTAAACTTAGCATGAATTATGAAAGAATATACAGCAAATGGTGCTATCACTTCCTCTTACATGAGACAAGTTATGTATCTTGAGAATATGAATCTGCTCGGCTACATACAAGAGTGAGATTTCCTTCTGTCTTTGCAATTTCATTAGCAGATTTCTTGTGATGCACACTGCAGTGAGGTTTAGTACATATTCAATAATAAAACTCTTTTCTTTCTATTCTATATTTGTGGAGAGGATTTCCTGGGTTGCCAGGAGATTTTATTTTTAATCTTTTCTCCAACATGCAGCCAAGCTGATGCTGGCCATGTCTTTTTCTCTGAGTAATGGTCTTTTATCACTGACTCAGGAATCTGGTGACTTCTGCCAGCACACTTGCAACTGTGGCAAGCCCAGTTATTAGCTTATAAGTAGGGTAAAATCTCAGGTCTTGACACCAAGGGTCAAGATCAATTTTCATTCATGTGGCAAAGGCCTTCAATACAGGTTTGCAGTACTCTCCCAGGGGCAATGAGTACCTTGTCATTTAACACCAGTGAGTAGGCCAGGCTTTAGTGTGACCCCCCTCTATCCTCTGATGTACAAAATTTTCACTATCGAGATCAGTCCTCTTGGTTGCCAAGTCAGAAACTTCCATCTCAGTGGCTCTGACAGTGGTATTAGCACGCCTTTGCCATCAGAGGTGGCTGGTAAATTCTGACGAAATTCAGGAGTCTGCTCATCAAGTAAAGCATCTGGGACCTCTGGGTGGATTCACAATGCTCTGTCTCTCTTTCAGTCAAGGAAAAATTTCCATCTCTTTGAACCTCACAACTAAAAGGAAGCCCCAAAAGAGACCATTCTGGATGCTTTAGGTATGGGAGACATTATATGCCTCACTTGGACATTCTACTAGATCCTTTATATTGGATAAACTGCAAACCAATGTCCTTTGAGCAGGGCCCAACCCAACAGGCAGTGGAGGATGCTGTCCAGCAAGCTGTGGCACATTCTCTGCTCCTTACCTTCAGGGTCCCCAAAGCCTAAATGACCCTGTTGAGCTACTAGTCTTTGTAACTGGTGATTTTGCCTAATGGGATCTCTAACAAAGGGAGGCAACCTCCACCCAGAAGAGCCCTTTGGGTTTTGCATTTTTCATTGTCCTTACAGAGTCACTAGCAATACCCCTTATGAGAGATAGCTATTAGCTTGCTACTGGGCCCTTGTCAAAACTGAACACCTGACCAGTGGAGTTCTTGTGACTCTCCAGCCTGACTGACATTCCCACTTTGGGGTTGGCTGATTCAGACTTGATGACTAACAAGGTAGGAAGGATCCAATAGTATATTCAAGAGTACAACTGGCCTGCCCCCAGTGGCATCTCAGTTTTACATGAAAACGGGACAACTATCCCTTTGGGGGTAAATTTATTTCTCACTCTGCCAACTAGAGCAAGGCTGCTGGGCTTAATGGGGCCCTCAATTCACAAAGGCTCCCCTAAAAGCCTGGACCTGATCCGCTAATGGTCTGGCTAAGATGAAACCTGTTTGTTTCCAATGGGCCTTGTGGCTGTTCAGCCTCAGCAGAACTGAGAATGGATGTGGGTGTTCTGCTCAGCAGGCAGAATGCAAGGCCACTGTTGTAATTCTGCTCAATATTCTCTTTGATATTTCTTAACTCTTGAGCTATTGCCAATGGCATAGCTTTTCAGTCTCCCACTTGGAAGACTACAGACTGAGATCAGTCAGCTCTTTTTGGAACCATGGACTGTAGAAACAAATTGTAGCTACTAGTTGAGTGGTCCAGGTCACCCCATAGATGCCTATGGTAAGGGTCTGCTCTCTGATGAAACTGAGTGAAATCAAGCTGCTGATTCCACACTATTCATACTACTGCCACTGCTGCCTGGATCCATCATCCATTGGTGATGGCAATGCCTCCATTGTCACAGACTGGGCACAAATTACAAGATTCTTAAGTTTCTGATGCAGAAGCTACCACTGCATGCCAAACTTCTGACTCCTTCTAAAAGATTACCCATTGTGATGAGAAAGGTCACATCACATGAGGTGTGGCCCCGCTCACTTCTGGCAAATTGATGGCATAATTCCTCAAGCCCGTTCTAAGAGCTTTCACTGAGGTTGCACCACTGTTGACGTCTTCTTAGGTAAAAGTGGTGCTATTTCAATCTTCTCAGCCAATTCTGGCCTCATAATTGTGGCTATTTTCAGTTTTCTGGACTATTTGCAGCCTGAAAATGGTGTACCTTTTATTGCAAAAGCCATGTGACAATGGACTGATGTCAAGGTATTCGATAGACTTCCATATTCTCTACTGTCCACAGGCATCTGGTATCGTTAAGCATTGGAAAAGCCTCCTCAAAAACTAACTCAAAAGGACTTCAGATTCTACCTCCCTTGCCTCCTCCTGGTCCACAAACCAGGAGGCAGTAAGGCAGTTTGGCAGTTTGGTCATGAATATGCCTGACCCCAGAAAGGGATCATTTTCTTTCAGCTTCTCCCTGGGTAATGATCAGAACAAAAAGTGTTGAGGGACATATGAACAGGTTTTGAAAATCTGAGATTCTGTCTTGAACATTCCTGGGTATTATCTTCTTTCTTTCCCCTAACAGCAAACCCTGACTAGAGTGTTTGGTAACCCTCTGGTGGCAGCCTAGCCAGAAGGGAACTGAAGGGATTTAAGTTTAATTCTGGTTCAGCCACCTGGATTCTCTGGTTGGACTGACATTGTCTTAGATCATAGGGATAGGTACCATTGGTTCAGTACACTGCTCACTGTGTCCCCCTACAGTAATCCACATGGGCCAAAGGGAAGAACATAATGGACCTCTGTAAATTCTTAAAAATGTCCTTGTCCCTCTTGCACCTGGTCCATTCAGATGAAAGGTCTAGGAACTACTAGGAAATGACTGATAGCTACTAGAAAGGCTCACAAAGATTTTGCATCAGTAGAGGGAGAGCAAGAACTCAGCATCTGAAGAGGAAACACCTCCAGCTCCACGAGGCACAAGACAGGGAAGAACCGTAATGATCTTTGTCTTCTGGACTACCCCTAGAGCCTTCCTCAAAAAGGAAAATTCCCTCATAAATCTCTCCCAAACTGTTGCAAGAGCCTTCAATTTAACTGACTGTTGGCTGGACACGCTGGCTCCCACCTGTAATCCCAGCACTTTGGGAGGCCAGGGCAGCTGGATTGCTTGAGCCCAGGAGTTCGAGACCCAGTTTCTACAAAAATACAAAAATTATCCGGGCGTGGTGGCACATGCCTATAATCCCAGTTACCCGGGAGGCTGAGGTGGGAGGATCACTTGAGCCCAGGAGGTCAAGGCTGCAGTGAACCGTGATCGCACCACTGCACTCCAGCCTGGGCAACAGAGTGAGATGCTGTCTCAAAAAAAATTTTTTTTAACTTTTTAAAAGTGAAAAAAAAAATAAGTGTCAGCTGAGGCCAATCCCCACCCTCCCTCCACCCAGCTCCTGCATCTCACATGCAGAACAACTATTAACATCTCCAAATGTCTTCCCCAAGCCCTTCCCCCAGCCGTCACTAAGTCATTCTGTGGGCAGAAGAATGTCATGGGGCTGGTGGCATGGGCATGCAGGACTAGTAGGAATGACTGCCCTGAGGCAGTCTCTCCATTAACAAGAACTGGACTCGAGTTTTCAAACAGAACTGAGAACACTCAACAACACTGAACTTTACCTGAGCCCTGAAAACAGTGAGTTAAGAAATCCCCCCACCTGTTTAAGTTCCTTCTTGAGAAACGACTTACCACTAAGAGCCATTCTTCCCTATATACCTGAGCTAAGGCTTGCTGTCCCCTCTCTGTCATAACTCCTATAAGACTTGCAGATGACTCCATTGTTTACCTGTGATGAGGCCAAACACACACCTTTCCCCTTTTGCTTGAACCTGTGCACAAAGCCTGACACAGACCTCTAACTCCCCATTCTTTTCTCATGAATGATCAACCAAACTGTTATCCTTCTGAAACTAGCTAGATACAAAGATCAACATTTCCTGGTCAGCTGAATGACTGAGACTTCCCCTCATGGCAAAAACAATCTCCCCTGGAAATCTCTCCACTCACAACTTGTCTATCCTCCCTACAAAAGTATAAGGCAAAACCACCCTGCTGAGACTCTACTATTTGGATCTAGGGTGCTCTCCCTATTGCAATAGCTTGAATCAAATCCACTTTCTTACTTGCTCGGTTTTTGTCTTGGACAGTTTGGTGCCATGACTTGAAGAGGACTGGAAGCCCACTTCCTGGCCGCCTCCTCCACCAGGTACCGAGGCCTCCAGCCCACTGTGCTCCTCCCTGACTGGTGATTCAGGGATCTGGGTAAGTCCAGACCCTGATCCCTGTGCTCTGGACACTGTCTATGGTAGCACAGTAAGCATGTAGTTTTCATTCTTTGAGTGCTCCTTTGGTTTTGTTTTATTGCTGGCTTTTGTTTAACCTTGGTACTCATTGGAAACTCTTGATCCAATTATCAACGCCTTCAAAAAACTCTTGGCAATTAAATGCTTCACTACTATGGCAACAATTCAGTTCATGATCTCAAAAAATGCCATAATTTTACTAAGGATAACTTAGAACTCCAGTGGCCCCTTGAGGCCCTCAGGATCTCCCTAAACTTACTTATCTGTGAAATGCTCACAAACCTTGGAGCTCTACAGTCTCTTCTCACCAATGGTCAGCTTGTTTTGTTTTCTATGAGGATGCGGAAAAATGACAAAATGTCTTCAATGTATCTCGAACTACATAATCCCTTAAGAACTGTCTCTCAACCACCAGTCCACTCCTCCTGCTCCTCCTTCACCCACAACTAAACCTCAAAACTCTCTTCTCATCTGGAACTCTCCATGTGTGCCACCAAGCCCTTTCCCTACTCCTGTGGATTCCCCCTACTCCTCCTCTCTGGGTCTATTAAACTCTCCTGCTACCAAGTCCCCATCCTAACGTGTATTATTGGCCTTTCTCCACCTGTGATGGAAGGTCAATGACCTAAGCCCCCATGTGAACCAAGTATTCTTTTGGCCTTGGTCTTGCTCATATTTACATGCAACTGTTAAGGACTTTCTAAACCCCTATAAGAATGAAGAAGAATTCTGTAATCAATTCAGAGTGTTCCTTGGGGCATATTTTCCTGGGCTCTCTAACTCTTTTCAACTTGTGCTACTGCTAGTGGCCCTGCAGGTGGACCTTCAAAGAAATCAGAACACCTTGAAGCAATCTACAGCCATACCTCCCTGCACACCCTGTCTCATCTGATCTCAGAAACTAAGCAGGATCAGGACTTGTTAGTACCTGGATGGGAAAATACCCTGAGGCTTACATGCAAGTTAAAACCATAGGGGAGAGGCTTTTAGAATCTACTCCCACTGTCTTCCCTCTCAGAAATGTACTAAAGACACAAGATTGTACACAACAAAGAGATAAATACATCTCTAAGTATGGAAAGAGATTAGAACGTGTTTGGAAGGACTACTCTGGTCTTGTTCTTGAAGATTAAACCACATCTGCCTTGGTCATTAACTTCGTTAATAGCTTACAACCAGAAATTAGAGACATGATTCAAAAACATAATGTAAATTGGTGAAACACTCTTCTCTTCTAAATGTGCACACTAGTTCAACACCATAAGGGCTTCACTACAGAAAAGACCAAATCAACACAATGCAAACCCATGGCTTTACAACTCAAACATTAAGAAGAGAACAAGCCAGAGCAATCTGCTCTCCCCACAACCCCCACAGATAGGGTGGGGACACTGGACTTGGAATTCCAAGCTCTAAAACACAAAATGGAACAAGAATCCAAAAATCCACCTCCCTAGTGACTTTCCTTGGAGGAACCCTTGCCCTTGTGCCCACAACTGACTCAGTTTGCAAGGGGAGAAAATCATCCCCAGCATGGACATCCTACCACCTTCCCAGCGGACACAAGGCCAACACTTTCCACCATTAATGCCTCTTATTTTCCCACCATCCTCCCTCAGAGCATACAAACCAACGTGTGGTGGAACTTGATAATATACTACATGACCTGCCTTCCTCTAGACTTCTGTCTCACTAGGACCTCTCAAAACCCAGAAGAGCTTTCTGCTCAGCCCCCTGCCCCAGTAAGCCCACGGGGAAGAGAACAGCTCTTTTACATGAACTAGTAAGCTATAATCTCTCTATTTGTGTCTGTCTGTATGTTTATGTGTCTGTAAGTAATATTTTCCTATCTCTGAGAAAAAATGAATATTCCTAAAATTTGCCCCCAATAACTTGAACTTCTAATACTTTTAATATGCCCCTTTTTTTTTCTTCGAGATGGAGTCTTGCTGTGTCGCCCAGGCTGGAATGCAGTGGCACGATCTCAGCTCACCACAACCTCCACCTCCCAGGTTCAAGCAATTCTCCTGCCTCAGCCTCCCAAGTAGCTGGGATTACAGGCACGCTCCACCACGCCCAGCTAATTTTTGTATTTTTAGTAGAGTCGGGGTTTCACCATGTTGGCCAGGCTCGTCTTGAACTCCTGACCTCGTGATCCACCTGTCTCGGCCTCCCAAAGTGCTGGGACTACAGGCATGAACCACCATGCCTGGCCTTAATATGCTTTTATAAAAGTACAGTAGATCCCCCTTATCCACAGGAGATATGTTCCGAGAGAGACCCTCAGTGGATGTCTGAAATTTAGACACTACCAAACACTGTATAGACTAAGTTTTTCCACCTGATAACTGAAATGGCTACTAAGCAACTAACAGGTAGGAAAGCAGACAGCATGGATGTGCTGCATGGAGGGATAACTCACATCCCACATGGAACAGAATGGGATGGCACGAGATTTCATCATGCTTGTCAGAACAGCATGCAATTTAAAACAGAAATTGTTTATTTCTGGAATTTTCCATTTAATATTTTCAGGCCCTGGTTCACTGCGGGTAACTAAAACTGCAGAAAGCAAAACTGCAGATAAGGGGGCACCACTTATAGAGACCAACTCAAATGTTTTCAGAATTCAAGTTCACATAATTGAGGTAAATCTTTGCCAAACAAGACTAGCTTAATGTTGTTAATAAAAATAGCCATGTCTTTTGCATTATCAGTATGAAGTACAATACAAGCATTTTTTTTTATTGCAACCAGCATAAATTTGTAACAAAATAGGGTAGAGGAAAAGAAAATATTCCAGTATATTATTTGTGAAGAGTATTGCTTCTAAACTTTTTTTCTATTGCATTTGTGCATGTGTGTGTGTGTGTGTGCACGCGTGTGCATCTGCCTGCATATGTGAATGCACAGTGGGGAGGTTTTATACACACACACACACATATATACACATACATATATATTTTATATATATGGTATATATATGGTATATGCATATGATGTGTAGATGGATGTGTGTGTGTGTGTATGTGTACACATACAAACAGATCACCATGTAAAATGTACTTCTCACTGTGCATCACAGTAAAACACGTTTGGAAAAAAATTCAATGAAACGTTTTAAAAAATGTTTGAAAGCCTCTGCTCAATTTGCTAGCTTACCTTAAAGGACAAGCAAAGCAACAGGCTGCAATGTCATTTTCCATTAGATAAAATATTTGCCTGAAGAATCTAGAATGTCTGGTTGAAGCCTACAAAGTCAGCATCTCCCTCCATCCATCAAGCAGCATATTGGGGAGCTGTTCATCACGTTAGTGCTTCATGGACAATAACCATCTTGCTTTTTATTCCAAAATACCATCCATCACTAGATCACTGACTTCACTGCAGTCCCCTGGAGGCTAACCAATTCTTGATTATTCCAGGTAAGAGTAGACAGGGCCATAGCATAAAAGACTGAAATCCACAAGTGACGTAAAAACTTCCTTTAGGGTGATTTTCTACATCAAAAATTGAAACTGAACAGACACATACATTTCTATTCCAGTTGGATATATTCTTTCTACATTTATACAGGTTTACTGGTTGAATACGCTATCATTACATCTACTAGATGTTCAAGATTATGAAAAATGTAAATGTATATTTGACCAAATAGAATCATTATTCTGACAAACTTTATTTCTATAGTAATTACATGTCAGTATGTCAGTGTGAAGATAGGTGCCAATATTTTTAGGTAACTTAAAGCCTTAGATTTACGTCAAAGTAAGTTAATCATTATTCACCAGATACCTAGTTATTTTTAAATAAGAAAGAAAACTAAAACATTAAGCATAATTTTAAGTTTATGTAACCTTTGTGTCTTTTTTATTTTATTTTATTTTTTGAGACAGAGTCTCACACTGTCCCCCAGGCTAGAGTGCAGTGGCGTGATCTCAACTCACTGTAACCTCTTCCTCCTGGGTTCACGCAATTCTCCTGCCTCAGCCTCCCAGTAGCTGGGATTACAGGTGCACACCACCACGCCCGGCTAATTTTTTGGATTTTTAGTAGAGACGGGGTTTCACTATGTTGGCCAGACTGGTCTCAAACTCCTGACCTGATGATCCGCCCACCTCGGCCTCCCAAAGTGCTGGGATTACAGGCATAAGCCACCACGCCTGGCCTGTGTCTTATTTTTATATGGTACAGAGAGGCTATACATATTTGGATCTGTTAATGAACATGTTCAGCTTTGTCATTTTGAGAAGTTGTACTATAAAGTATGTGTATGGCTATAAAAAATTGGGAGATGTATATTCATAAGCTCTGCTAGTCTGCTACAAAATGCTGGTGTATGACAGACAATTCACATTTATTCACAGTTCATAGTTTTCTCTGTGAAATAGAAGTTACTGTGGTTAAAAGTTGTAATCTATATATGTCAATGAGCCTACTAGGAGCAACAGTGGCAGAAAGGAATAACTCTGTATGTGAGCTACACAGGATATGCTTTTGTTGAGGAAAAAGTAAGTAGTTTTGTCCTAAAGTAAAATGACTGGTTGTTCCAGAATGAGAAAGAGAAAAATACAGGGCAAAACTTGAATGAATATAGAAAGTTGTAGAAGGTCCACAGAAAGAATTTTATTTGTTGTGGACAAAGTTTGCTAAGGCTTAGTGAGTTTGTTTGTAAGATTTTCAAAATGAGTTTTCATATCAAATATTATACTGATATGAAACTAGAATTTGGTTTCTGCTCTGTTAAAATTATTTAGCCCGTGCCATCTTGCTTCTTTGTCTGCTCTTTGTCATATTTTTCCTTCTTTTCCATTGACCTCTGACCCAACCATCCCCTTATGATCCTGTACTCTAAGATGGCTTTGCCCCTCACAGTACCTTCTGTCCTCTCCCTCCTTTATATTCCCACTGTACAAAGAGGGAATGATGTTCCCTTGTTTGGTTTCCTTTCTTTCTTTTCTTTCTTTCTTTTCTTTCTCTCTTTCTTTCTTTCTTTCTTTCTCTCTCTCTCTCTCTCTCTCTCTC
>NW_016816075.1:183799-187015 GCF_001698545.2 Rhinopithecus bieti
TTTGAGATGGAGTCTTGCACTGTCACCCAGGCTGGAATGCAATGGCGTGATCTTGGCTCACTGCAACCTCTGCCTCCCAGGTTCATGTGATTCGCCTGCCTCAGTCTCCCAGGTAGCTGGGATGATAGGCACCCGCCACCACACCCAGCTAATTTTTTTTGGTATTTTTAGTAGAGATGGGGTTTCACTATGTTGGCCAGGCTGGTCTCGAACTGCTGATCCGCCTGCCTCGGGCCTCCCAAAGTGCTGGGACTACAGGCATGAGCCACCGCACCCAGCTGAGATTGTACTCTTTGTGTGGAAGTCAGACATTAACTTGTTTCCTCCCAAAATATGGTGATTTGCACCTTGAGTGGGGCTCATTAGAGACCTGCAAGTGTGTAAGGAATCACTACCAGGAGTTCACGAAACCCTCAAATGACTCTTGAGACCTCACCAAAACAAGGCTACCCATTGTTGCTAGGAAGAACTTCCTAGAGGGATAAACTGGCTTGTTATTTATGTGTACCCTGCAAGCAGTTATTCCCATGACAGGAATCATCCAGTTAGAAAAGGTGGTAGCAAATCTGTCCCTGATTTTAGCCGAGGTGATCAATAATGCTACCTTGGCCGTGGAAACATTCTGGTCAGCCTCAATTTGCTGTCCAAGGTCGTTATGGATGACAAAATTGCCCTTTGGGGCCAAGACAGATTTTGTGCGATTGCTAATATTAATACATCCTGTTACCTGGATTTGTGCCTGAGGCCAAGTAGAAAGGTCAAGCTAGAAAGTTAAGGAGAAAAATACCTGGTTTTATCAGGGAGACAGACCTTAGTGGCTTATGGGATTTGTTCAGCTGGTTGGGCCTGGGACCCTAAGGGTTATAGTTGAGGAAAATACTAGGGATTGGCCCAGTATTGCTGGCATTGACCCAGTATTGGCCAGACTGCTGCTTGAAGCACTGCTGATAAACCCTTAATTAAGTGCTGCATGAGACAAATTGCACAGATTTGGCCCTAGCCTCTGACTGTCAGAATAATTAAAGTAGCCAGTGGAGTAGTGTAGTGTACTCATGGGAACATGTACAGAATCAAAGAGAGTGTAGAAACAGGGGGAGATACTGTGAGATAGTTCTCTACGGGGCTCTCACATTTCTGCAGATCTTGTGAGGACAGGCACTGACTGCCTGAAAAAGGGAAAAAAAAAACAACTGTTTTCCTTCCACTCACACAGAACATTTCTGACACCAAATGTGTGGGGTTTTCCACACCAAGCACTTCTTTGCAGACTCTAACAGATGTTCCACACTTCAATACTGAACTAACTACCCAGTGTTGGAACAGACGCCCACAGGTTAAGGCCCAGTCACACAAGACTGTCCCCACTTAAGACACCAATCAGAAGTCCAGGTCTCCCGTACTTCCCACTAACTGGCTATAAATTGGGGATTCCCACAAACTCCTCCTCGGGTTCAATAATTGCTAGAATAGCTCATAGAACTCAGTAAAACACTTTACATTTACCGGTTTATTATAAAGAATATTACAAAAGACACAGATGAACAGCCAGATTAACAGCCTGATTAGAACAAAAGATGCTCCTATCACTCAGGAAACTGCATGGGATTAGGAGCTCTGTGTCAAGAACCAGGGTCAAAGACCAAATATTAGAACACCAGATGTTTCTAGCACCCCTATCCACATACATAGGGCAAGGTATGTGGGAAGGGGCGTGGAGCTTCTGCGTCCTCTCCGGGCGTGCCACCCACCCAGCACCTCCATGTGTTCACCAACCCTGAAGCTCTCCAAACCACATCTTTTGTAGACTCCAACAGGTGTTCTATAATTTAATATGCCCACAAGTTAAGGTTCAGTCCCACAAGACTGTCCCACTTCAGACACCAATCACAAGTCCAGGCCTCCATACTTCTGGCCAACTGGCTATATATCAGGGAGTGGTTTATAGGGATTTTTATGGATACATCATCACATAGGCATGATGATTATCTCAATCTGCAGCCCCTCTTCCCTCCGCAGAGGACGAGGGTGAGGCTGAAAGTTCCAAGTTTCTAATCACGGCTTGGTCTTTCTGGTGATCAGCCCTGCTCCTGAAGCTATCCAGGAGCCCATCAAGAGTCATCTCATTAGAACAAAAGATGCTCCTATCACCAGGAAATTACATGGGATTAGGAGCTCTGTGTCAAGAACCAGGGTCAAAGACCAAATATTAGAACAACAGATGTTCCTAGCACCCCTATCCACTCAGGAAATTACAAGAGTTTTCAGAGCTCTGTGCCAGGAACTAGCAGCAGAGACCAAATATATATTTTTTATTATGCCACACTGCCTTTTGTTCCAGGCCATCTTTTCGAGGATGTTTCCAGAGCAAACAGCCTTGGAAATATATTGTGTCTCCCTCCAGAGCAAAGGACAAGTTTGCTTACTATTCAGTATAAAAGATTCAGGATACCTAAGCGATCCACTGTGCATCACCTGGGTCTCCTCACATCACCCTGGAGGAATCGGGACTTGGGGAGCTGGCACAAATATTAAGACTCTAGCTACCATGACTGTCATGAGTAATAAAGTCCTTTACTCTAGCCCAGAGTTTCATATCTCTTTTACCAGCATCCAGGACACTGTGGCAGGCTAATTCATTAGCTCACAAGTAGGGTAAAAATCTCAGACTCTTCACAGTTATTGACAGAGACATAGGAACAAATGTGTGGACCTTATTTGGATTCTGATTTGAAGTCATCAACTTTGAAAAGACATTGACATGACCATTTGAAGTGATAAAAAAAAATCAATACAGATATGAATGTCTTCAACAGTTCCTGTCAAAACAGGTAGGAACAAAGAAAGGATTATGGCCAGTAAACAAAATGAAGTACAAATCAACAAATACTTCAAAATATAATAGGAAAAAATGATAGAAATATGGAAGAGAGGAAAATCAGTAATTTGTTCTTAAAAAGTTGACCCAGGCAAGTTGAACTGATAAGCCTTCAAATATAAGGCTGAAGGAAAACTAATAAAATAATTCTTGAAATAATATATACAAATCTTGTCACTACTCAAGGTGGACAGTTAATAGATACTGTTATAATAATAAGAATATTAATTATAATTTATAAAATTAATGTTATAAAGGGAACCACTTAAAGAACAAAAGAAAAATAATTTAAACCTTTCTTTTCCTTTCTTTTCTAGTTTTTTGTTTTTGAGATGGAGTTT